>NC_092784.1:32687788-32692788 GCF_047496795.1 Chiloscyllium punctatum
CCCACACACACACACACTCTCACCCACACACACACACACTCAC
Organism: Chiloscyllium punctatum; assembly: GCF_047496795.1. Classification (NCBI taxonomy): domain Eukaryota; kingdom Metazoa; phylum Chordata; class Chondrichthyes; order Orectolobiformes; family Hemiscylliidae; genus Chiloscyllium; species Chiloscyllium punctatum. The sequence goes on from NC_092784.1 coordinate 32,687,832, forward strand.
CCACACACACACACACTCTCTCACCCACACTCACACTCTCACCCACATACACACACACACACTCTCACCCACACACACACACTCTCTCACCCACACACACACACACTCTCACCCACACACACACACACTCTCACCCACACACACACTCTCTCACCCACACACACACTCTCACCCACACACACACACACTCTCTCATCCACACACACACACACACACTCACACTCTCTCACCCACACACACTCTCACCCACACACACACACTCTCACCCACACACACACTCTCTCACCCACACACACACTCTCTCACCCACATACACACACACACTCTCACCCACACACACACACTCTCACACACACACACACACACTCTCACCCACACACTCTCTCACCCACACACACACACACACACACACTCTCACCCACACACACATACACTCTCTCACCCACACACACACACACTCTCTCACCCACACACACACACACACACACTCTCACCCACACACACACTCTCTCACCCACACACACACACACACACTCTCACCCACACACACACACACACACACTCTCACCCACACACACACACTCTCACCCACACACACACCCTCTCTCACACACACACACACACACTCTCACCCACACACACACGCTCACCCACACACACACACACTCTCACCCACACACAAACACACACACTCTCACCCACACACACACACACACCACACACTCTCACCCACTCTCACCCACACCCTCACCCACACACACACTCTCTCACCCACTCTCACCCACACACACACTCACTCACCCACACACACATACACACTCTCACCCACACACACACACACTGTCACCCACACACACACTCTCTCTCACCCACACACACAAACACATTCTCACCCACACACACACACACACACACACTCTCACCCACACACACACACACACTCTCACCCACACACACACTCTCTCACCCACACACACACTCTCGCACCCACACACACATACACACTCTCACCCACACACACACACTCTCTCACCCACACGCACACACACACAACCTCGCACCCACACACACACTCTCTCTCTCACCCACACACACAACCTCTCTCTCACCCACACACACAACCTCTCTCTCACCCACACACACAACCTCTCTCTCACCCACACACACAACCTCTCTCTCAACCACACACAAACACCCTCCCACCCACACCCACTCGCACCCACACACACACCCCCCTCTCACCCACACACCCACTCTCACCCACACACCCACGCTCACCCACACACACACTCTCCCACCCACACAACCTCTCACCCACACACCCACTCTCACCCACACACACTCTCTCCCACACACACACCCTCTCACCCACACACAGACACACTCTCACCCACACACACACTCTCTCACCAACTCTCACCCACAGACACACACACACACTCTCACCCACACACACACACACTCTCACCCACACACACACACACACACTCTCACCCACACGCACACTCTCTCACCCACTCTCACCCACACACACACACACACACACTCTCACCCACACACACACACACACACACTCTCACCCACACACACACACACACTCTCTCACCCACACACACACACTCTCTCACCCACACACACACACACACTCTCTCACCCACACACACACACACACTCTCTCACTCACACGCACACACACACTCTCTCACCCACACAGACACACACTCTCTCACCCACACACACACACACACACTCTCACCCACACACACACACTCTCTCACCCACACACACACACACTCTCTCACCCACACACACACACTCTCTCACCCACACACACACACTCTCTCACCCACACACACACTCTCACCCACACACACACACACTCTCACCACACACACACACACTCTCACCCACACACACACACACTCTCACCCACCCACACACACACACACTCTCTCACACACACACACACACACACTCTCTCACACACACACACACTCTCTCACTCACACACACACACACACACACTCTCACCCACACACACACACACACTCTCACCCACACACACACACACACTCTCACCCACACACACACACACTCTCACCCACACACACACACACTCACCCACACACACACACACTCACCCACAAACACACACACTCTCACCCACACACACACACACTCTCTCACACACACCCACACACTCTCTCACACACACACACACACACTCTCACCCACACACACACTCTCTCACCCACTCTCACCCACACACACACACCCTCTCACCCACACACACACACACTCTCACCCACACACACTCTCTCACCCACACACACACACACACACTCTCACCCACACACTCTCTCACCCACACACACACACTCTCACCCACACACACATACACTCTCTCACCCACACACACACACACACTCTCTCACCCACACACACACACACTCTCTCACCCACACACACACACACTCTCTCACCCACACACACACACACACTCTCTCACCCACACACACACTCTCTCACCCACACACACACACACACACACTCTCACCCACACACACACACACACAGTCTCACCCACACACACACACTCTCACCCACACACGCACCCTCTCTCACACACACACACAAACACTCTCACCCACACACACACACTCTCACCCACACACACACGTTCACCCACACACACACACACTCTCACCCACACACACACACACACACACACACTCTCACCCACACACACACACACACACACACTCTCACCCACTCTCACCCACACCCTCACCCACACACACACACACTCACTCACCCACACACACATACACACTCTCACCCACACACACACACACTGTCACCCACACACACACTCTCTCTCACCCACACACACAAACACATTCTCACCCACACACACACACACACACACACTCTCACCCACACACACACACACACTCTCACCCACACACACACTCTCTCACCCACACACACACTCTCTCACCCACACACATACACACTCTCACCCACACACACACACACACTCTCACCCACACACACACACACTCTCATCCACACACACACACTCTCTCACCCACACACACACACAAATTCTCACCCACACACACACACACACACACACACTCTCACCCACACACACACGCTCACCCACACACACACACACTCTCACCCACACACACACACACACACACACACACACACACACTGTCACCCACACACACACTCTCTCTCACCCACACACACAAACACATTCTCACCCACACACACACACACACACACACTCTCACCCACACACACATACACACTCTCACCCACACACACACACACTGTCACCCACACACACACTCTCTCTCACCCACACACACAAACACATTCTCACCCACACACACACACACACACACACTCTCACCCACACACACACACACACTCTCACCCACACACACACTCTCTCACCCACACACACACACACACACACTCTCACCCACACACACACTCTCTCTCACCCACACACACAAACACATTCTCACCCACACACACACACACACACACACTCTCACCCACACACACACACAAATTCTCACCCACACACACACACACACACACACTCTCACCCACACACACACACACACTCTCACCCACACACACACACACTCTCACCCACACACACACAAACACTCTCACCCACACACACACTCTCACCCACACACACACTCTCTCACCCACTCTCACCCACACACACACTCTCACCCACACACACACTCTCTCACCCACTCTCACCCACACACACACTCTCTCACCCACACACACACACTCTCACCCACACACACACACACACTCTCACCCACACACACACACACACTCTCACCCACACACACACACACTCTCACCCACACACACACTCTCTCTCTCTCACCCACACACACACACACTCTCACCCACACACACACACTCTCTCACCCACACACACACACACACACACTCTCACCCACACACACACACTCTATCTCTCTCTCACCCACACACACACACACTCTCACCCACACACACACACTCTCTCACCCACACACACACACACACTCTCACCCACACACACACACACACACTCTCACCCACATACACATACACTCTCTCACCCACACACACACTCTCACCCACACACACACTCTCTCACCCACACACACACTCTCACCCACACACACACAAACACTCTCACCCACACACACACACACACACACTCTCACCCACACACACACTCTCTCACCCACTCTCACCCACACACACACTCTCACCCACACACACACTCTCTCACCCACTCTCACCCACACACACACTCTCTCACCCACACACACACACTCTCACCCACACACACACACACACTCTCACCCACACACACACACACTCTCACCCACACACACACACTCTCTCTCTCACCCACACACACACACACTCTCACCCACACACACACACTCTCTCACCCACACACACACACACACACTCTCACCCACACACACACACTCTCTCTCTCTCTCACCCACACACACACACACTCTCACCCACACACACACACTCTCTCACCCACACACACACACACACTCTCACCCACACACACACACACACACACTCTCACCCACATACACATACACTCTCTCACCCACACACACACTCTCACCCACACACACACTCTCACCCACACACACACTCTCTCACCCACACACACACTCTCTCACCCACACACACACACACACTCTCACCCACACACACACACACACTCTCACCCACACACACACACTCTCACCCACACACACACACTCTCACCCACACACACACGCACACTCACCCACACACACACTCTCTCACCCACACACACACTCTCACCCACATACACACACACTCTCACCCACACACACACTCTCACCCACATACACACTCACACTCTCAC
>NC_092784.1:32705288-32710288 GCF_047496795.1 Chiloscyllium punctatum
TCTCACACACACACAAACTCTCTCTCTCTCACACACACTCTCTCTCTCACACACACTCTCTCTCACACACACACACTCTCTCTCTCTCACCCACACACACTCTCTCTCTCACACACACACTCTCTCTCTCTCACCCACACACACACACTCTCTCACCCACACACACCCATTCTCACCCACACACACCCACTATCTCACCCACACACACACCGACTCTCACCCACACCCACACTCTCTCTCTCACCCACACACACACACCCACTCTCACCCACACACACACACACACTCTCACCCACACACACACACACACTCTCACCCACACACACACACACACTCTCACCCACACACACTCTATCACCCACACACACACACACACTCTATCACCCACACACACTCTCACTCACACACACACTCTGACTCACACACACACACTCTCACTCACACACACACACTCTCACTCACACACACACACTCTCTCTCACCCACACACACACACTCTCTCTCTCACCCACCCACACACACACACACACTCTCTCACCCACACACACACACACACACACACACACACACTCTCTCACCCACACACACACACACTCTTACCCACACACACACTCTCACCCACACACAAACACACACTCTCACCCACACGCACACACACTCTCACCCACACGCACACACACTCTCTCACCCACACACACACACTCTCACCCACACACACACTCTCACCCACACGCACACACACACTCTCACCCACACGCACACACACTCTCTCACCCACACACACACACACTCTCACCCACACACACACACACACTCTCATCCACTCACATTCTCACCCACACACACACACACACTCTCACCCACACACACACACACACTCTCATCCACACACACTCTCACCCACAAACACACACTCTCTCACCCACACTCTCTCACCCACACACACACACACTCTCTCACACACACTCTCTCACCCACACACACACACACTCACCCACACACACACACACTCTCACCCACACACACACACTCTCACCCACACACTCACACTCTCACCCACACACACTCACACTCTCACCCACACACACTCACACTCTCACCCACACAAACACACTCACACTCTCACCCACCCACACACACACACACTCTCACCCACCCACACACTCTCACCCACACACACACACTCTCTCATTCACACTCACACTCACTCTCACCCACCCACACACACACACACTCTCACCCACCCACACACACACACACACTCTCACCCACCCACACACTCTCACCCACACACACACACTCTCTCACTCACACACACACACACTCTCTCACTCACCCAAACACACACACTCACCCACTCTCTCACCCACACACACACACACACACTCTCTCACCCACACACACACTCACTCTCTCACCCACACACACACACACATTCTCTCACCCACACACACACACACTCTCTCACCCACACACACACACACACTCTCTCACCCACACACACACACACACACTCTCTCACCCACACACACACACACACACTCTCTCACCCACACACACACACTCTCTCACCCACACACACACACACTCTCACCCACACACACACACACTCTCACCCACACACACTCACACTCTCACCCACACACACACACTCACACTCTCACCCACCCACACACACACACACTCTCACCCACCCACAGACTCTCACCCACACACACACACACACTCTCTCACCCACACACACACAATCTCTCACCCACACTCTCTCACCCACACACACACACACTCTCACCCACACACACACACTCTCACCCACACACACACACTCACCCACACACACTCACACTCTCACCCACACACACACACTCACACTCTCACCCACCCACACACACACACACTCTCACCCACCCACAGACTCTCACCCACACACACACACACTCTCACTCACACAAACACACTCTCATCCACACACACTCTCACCCACACACACACACTCTCTCACCCACACACACACACTCTCTCACCCACACACACACACACTCTCACCCACACACACACACTCTCACCCATACACTCACACTCTCACCCACACACACTCACACTCTCACCCACACACACACACACTCTCACCCACACACACACACTCTCACCCACACAAACACACTCACACTCTCACCCACCCACACACACACACACTCTCACCCACCCACACACACACACACTCTCACCCACGCACACACTCTCACCCACACACACACACTCTCTCACCCACACACACACTCTCACCCACCCACACACACACTCTCACCCACCCACACACACACACACACTCACCCACCCACACACACACACACTCTCACCCACCCACACACTCTCACCCACACACACACACTCTCTCACTCACACACACACACACTCTCTCACTCACCCAAACACACACACACTCACCCACTCTCTCACCCACACACTCACACATTCTCTCACACCCACACACACACTCTCTCACCCACACACACACACACTCTCTCACTCACACACACACACACACTCTCACCCACACACACACACACTCTCACCCACACACACACACACACTCTCTCACCCACACACACACACTCTCTCACGCACACACACACACACTCTCTCTCACCCACACACACACACACTCTCTCACCCACACACACACACACTCTCTCACCCACACACACACACTCTCTCACCCACACACACACACACTCTCTCACCCACACACACACACTCTCACCCACACACACACACACTCTCACCCACACACACACACTCTCTCACCCACACACAGACTCTCACCCACACACACACACACTCTCACCCACACACACACACACTCTCACCCACACACACACACACACACTCTCACCCACCCACACACACACACACTCTCTCACACACACACACACACTCTCTCACACACACACACACACTCTCTCACTCACACACACACACACTCTCTCACTCACACACAGACACACACTCTCACCCACACACACACACACTCTCACCCACACACACACACACACTCTCTCACCCACACACACACACACTCTCTCACCCACACACACACACACACTCTCTCACTCACACACACACACACACTCTCTCACCCACACACACACACACTCTCTCACCCACACACACACTCTCACCCACACACACACACTCTCTCACCCACACACACACACTCTCTCACCCACACACACACACACTCTCTCACCCACACACACACACACTCTCACCCACACACACACTCTCTCACCCACACACACACACACTCTCTCACCCACACACACACACACACTCTCTCACCCACACACACACACACTCTCTCACCCACACACACACACACTCTCTCACCCACACACACACACACTCTCACCCACACACACACAAACTCTCACCCACACACACACACACACACACTCTCACCCACACACACACTCACTCTCATCCACACACACTCTCACCCACACACACACACTCTCTCACCCACACACACACACTCTCTCACCCACACTCTCTCACCCACCCACACACTCTCACCCACACACACACACACACACTCTCTCACCCACACACACACACTCACCCACACACACACACTCACTCACCCACACACACACACACTCACTCACCCACACACACACACTCACTCACCCACACACACACACACTCTCTCTCACACACACACAAACTCTCTCTCTCTCACACACACTCTCTCTCTCTCACACACACTCTCTCTCACACACACACTCTCTCACCCACACACACACACTCTCTCTCTCTCACACACACTCTCTCTCTCACACACACACTCTCTCTCTCACACACACACACTCTCTCTCTCACCCACACACTCTCTCTCTCTCACCCACACACACACACTCTCTCACCCACACACACCCATTCTCACCCACACACACCCACTATCTCACCCACACACACACACCGACTCTCACCCACACCCACACTCTCTCTCTCACCCACACACACACACCCACTCTCACCCACACACACACACACACACACTCTCACCCACACACACACACACACTCTCACCCACACACACTCACACTCTCACCCACACACACTCACACTCTCACCCACACAAACACACTCACACTCTCACCCACCCACACACACACTCACCCACCCACACACACACACACTCTCACCCCCACAAACTCTCACCCACACACACACACTCTCTCACTCACACACACACTCACTCTCACCCACCCACACACACACACACTCTCACCCACCCACACACACACACACACTCTCACCCACCCACACACTCTCACCCATACACACACACTCTCTCACTCACACACACACACACTCTCTCACTCACCCAAACACACACACTCACCCACTCTCTCACCCACACACACACACACTCTCTCACCCACACACACACTCTATCACCCACACACACACACACTCTCTCACCCACACACACACACACACTCTCTCACCCACACACACACACACTCTCTCACCCACACACACACACACACTCTCTCACCCACACACACACACACACTCTCTCACCCACACACACACACTCTCACCCACACACACACACACTCTCACCCACACACACACACACTCTCAACCACACACACTCACACTCTCACCCACACACACACACTCACACTCTCACCCACCCACACACACACACACTCTCACCCACCCACAGACTCTCACCCACACACACACACACACTCTCATCCACACACACTCTCACCCACACACACACACTCTCTCACCCACACACACACACTCTCTCACCCACACACACACACTCTCACCCACACCACACACACTCACACCCACCCACACACACACACACTCTCACCCACACACACACTCACACCACTCACACACACACACACCCACCCACACACTCACCCACCACACACACACACACACACACTCTCTCACTCACACCCACACACACA
>NC_092784.1:32735288-32740288 GCF_047496795.1 Chiloscyllium punctatum
AAACACACACACTCACCCACTCTCTCACCCACACACTCACACACACTCTCTCACCCACACACACACTCTCTCACCCACACACACACACACTCTCTCACCCACACACACACACACACACACACACTCTATCACCCACACACACACACACTCTCTTACCCACACACACACACTCTCTCACCCACACACACACACTCTCACCCACCCACAGACTCTCACCCACACACACACACTCTCTCACTCACACACACACACACTCTCACCCACACACACACACACTCACCCACCCACACACACACACTCTCTCACCCACACACACACACTCTCACCCACCCACAGACTCTCACCCACACACACACACTCTCTCACTCACACACACACACACTCTCACCCACACACACACACACTCACCCACACACACACACACACTCTCTCACCCACACACACACACTCTCTCACCCACACACACACACACTCTCTCACTCACACACACACACACACTCTCTCACCCACACACACACACACTCTCTCACCCACACACACACTCTCTCACCCACACACACACACTCTCTCACCCACACACACACACACTCTCTCACCCACACACAGACTCTCAACCACACACACACACACTCTCACCCACACACACACACACACACTCTCACCCACCCACACACACACACACTCTCACACACACACACACACACTCTCTCACACACACACACACTCTCTCACTCACACACACACACACACTCTCACTCACACACACACACACACTCTCACCCACACACACACACACTCTCACCCACACACACACACACTCTCTCACCCACACACACACACTCTCTCACCCACACACACACACACTCTCTCACCCACACACAGACTCTCAACCACACACACACACACTCTCACCCACACACACACACACACACTCTCACCCACCCACACACACACACACTCTCACACACACACACACACACTCTCTCACACACACACACACTCTCTCACTCACACACACACACACACTCTCACTCACACACACACACACACTCTCACCCACACACACACACACTCTCACCCACACACACACACACTCTCTCACCCACCCACACACACACACACTCTCTCACACACACACTCTCTCACACACACACACACACTCTCTCACTCACACACACACACACATTCTCACTCACACACACACACACACTCTCACCCACACACACACACACTCTCACCCACACACACACCCACACACACACACACTCTCTCACCCACACACACACACACACTCTCTCAGTCACACACACACACACACTCTCTCACCCACACACACACACACACTCTCTCACCCACACACACACACTCTCACCCACACACACACACTCTCACCCACACACACACACTCTCTCACCCACACACACACACTCTCTCACCCACACACACACACACTCTCTCACCCACACACACACACACTCTCACCCACACACACACACACTCTCTCACCCACACACACACACACTCACCCACACACACACACACTCTCTCACCCACACACACACACACACACTCTCTCACCCACACACACACACACACACTCTCTCACCCACACACACACACTCTCTCACCCACACACACACACTCTCACCCACACACACACACACTCACCCACACACACACACACTCTCACCCACACACACACACACTCACCCACACACACACACTCACCCACACACACTCACACTCTCACCCACACACACACACTCACACTCTCACCCACCCACACACACACACACTCTCACCCACCCACAGACTCTCACCCACACACACACACACACACTCTCACCCACACACACACACACTCTCATCCACACACACTCTCACCCACACACACACACACTCTCATCCACACACTCTCTCACCCACACACACACACACACTCTCATCCACACACACTCGCACCCACACACACACACTCTCACCCACACACACACACTCACACACACTCTCATCCACACACACTCTCACCCACACACACACACTCTCTCACCCACACTCTCTCACCCACACACACACACACTCTCACCCACACACACACACTCACCCACACACACTCACACTCTCACCCACACACACACACTCACACTCTCACCCACCCACGCACACACACACTCTCACCCACCCACAGTCTCGCACCCACACACACACACTCTCTCACTCACACACACACACTCTCTCACTCACACCCACACACACACACACTCTCACCCACACACACACACACACTCTCATCCACACACACACACACTCTCATCCACACACACTCTCACCCACACACTCTCACCCACACACACACACACACACACACTCTCACCCACACTCTCTCACCCACACACACACACACTCTCACCCACACACACACACTCTCACCCATACACTCACACTCTCACCCACACACACTCACACTCTCACCCACACAAACACACTCACACCCACACACACTCACACTCTCACCCACACAAACACACTCACACTCTCACCCACACAAACACACTCACACTCTCACCCACCCACACACACACACTCTCACCCACCCACACATACACACACTCTCACCCACCCACACACTCTCACCCACACACACACACTCTCTCACTCACACACACACTCACACTCTCACCCACCCACACACACACACACACTCTCACCCACCCACACACTCTCACCCACACACACACACTCTCTCACTCACCCAAACACACACACACTCACCCACTCTCTCACCCACACACACACTCTCTCTCACCCACACACACACACACTCTCACCCACCCACACACCCACACACTCTCACCCACACACACACACTCTCTCACTCACCCAAACACACACACACTCACCCACTCTCTCACCCACACACTCACACACTCTCTCACCCACACACACACACACTCTCTCACCCACACACACACACACTCTCTCACCCACACACACACACTCTCTCACCCACACACACACACTCTCACCCACCCACAGACTCTCACCCACACACACACACTCTCTCACTCACACACACACACACACTCTCACCCACACACACACACTCTCTCACCCACACACACACACACACTCTCTCGCCCACACACACACACACTCTCTCACCCACACACACACACACTCTCTCACCCACACACACACACTCTCTCACCCACACACACACACTCTCTCACCCACACACACACTCTCTCACCCACACACACACACACTCTCTCTCCCACACACACACACACGCTCACGCACACACACACACACTCTCTCACCCACACACGCACACACACACTCTCTCACCCACACACACACACACTCTTACCCACACACACACACACTCTCACCCACACACACACACACACTCTCACCCACACACACACACACACACTCTCACCCACACGCACACACACTCTCACCCACACACACACACACACTCTCACCCACACACACACACACACTCTCACCCACACGCACACACACTCTCACCCACACACACACACACACTCTCACCCACACGCACACACACTCTCTCACCCACACGCACACACACTCTCTCACCCACACACACACACACACACTCTCTCACCCACACACACACACTCTCACCCACACACACACACACTCTTACCCACACACACACACACACTCTCACCCACACGCACACACACACTCTCACCCACACGCACACACACTCTCACCCACACGCACACACACTCTCTCACCCACACACACACACACTCTCTCACCCACACACACACACTCTCACCCACACACACACACACTCTCACCCACACACACACACACACTCTCACCCACACGCACACACACACTCTCACCCACACGCACACACACTCTCTCACCCACACGCACACACACTCTCTCACCCATACACACACACACTCTCTCACCCACACACACACACACTATCTCACCCACACACACACACACTCTCAGCCACACACACACACTATCTCACCCACAAACACACACACTCTCTCACACACACTCTCTCACCCACACACACACACACTCACCCACACACACACACTCTCACCCACACACACACACTCTCACCCACACACACTCACACTCTCACCCACACAAACACACTCACACTCTCACCCACCCACACACACACACACTCTCACCCACCCACACACACACACACTCTCACCCACCCACACACTCTCACCCACACACACACACTCTCTCACTCACACACACACTCACACTCTCACCCACCCACACACACACACACACTCTCACCCACCCACACACACACACACTCTCACCCACCCACACACTCTCACCCACACACACACACTCTCTCACTCACACACACACACACTCTCTCACTCACCCAAACACACACACTCACCCACTCTCTCACCCACACACACACACTCACTCTCTCACCCACACACACACTCTCTCACCCACACACACACACTCTCTCACCCACACACACACACACACACTCTCACCCACACACACGCACACTCTCTCACCCACACACACACACACTCTCTCACCCACACACACACACACACTCTCTCACCCACACACACACACACTCTCACCCACACACACACACACTCTCACCCACACACACACACACTCACCCACACACACACACTCACCCACACACACACACACTCTCACCCACACACACACACACTCACACTCTCACCCACCCACACACACACACACTCTCACCCACCCACAGACTCTCACCCACACACACACACTCTCTCACTCACACACACACACTCTCTCACTCACACCCACACACACACACACTCTCACCCACACACACACACACACTCTCATCCACACACACACACACTCTCATCCACACACACTCTCACCCACACACACACACTCTCTCACCCACACACACACACTCTCTCACCCACACTCTCTCACCCACACACACACACACTCTCACCCAC
>NC_092784.1:32771251-32776251 GCF_047496795.1 Chiloscyllium punctatum
CCCACACACATTCTCTCACCCACACACACACACACACACACACTCTCTCACACACACACACTCTCTCACTCACACACACACACACACTCGCACCCACACACACACACACTCTCACCCACACACACACACACACTCTCACCCACACACACACACACTCTCTCACCCCCACACACACACACACTCTCTCACCCACACACACACACTCTCTCACCCACACACACACACTCTCTCACTCACACACACACACACTCTCACTCACACACACACACACTCTCACCCACACACACACACATTCTCTCACCCACACACACACACACACACACTCTCACCCACCCACACACACACACACTCTCTCTCACACACACACACACACACACACTCTCACCCACCCACACACACACACACTCTCTCTCACACACACACACACACACTCTCTCACACACACACACACTCTCTCACCCACACACACACACACTCTCACCCACACACACACTCACCCACACACACACTCACCCACACACACACACACACTCTCACCCACACACACACACACTCTCTCACACACACACACCCACTCTCACCCACACACACACACACACACACTCTCACCCACCCACCCACACACACA
This sequence comes from Chiloscyllium punctatum, assembly GCF_047496795.1. Lineage (NCBI taxonomy): Eukaryota > Metazoa > Chordata > Chondrichthyes > Orectolobiformes > Hemiscylliidae > Chiloscyllium > Chiloscyllium punctatum. The sequence continues at coordinate 32,771,880 of NC_092784.1, forward strand.
CTCTCACTCACCCACACACACACACACTCTCACTCACCCACACACACACACACTCTCACTCACCCACACACACACACACTCTCTCACACACACACACACTCTCTCTCACCCACACACACACACACTCTCTCACACACACACACACTCTCTCACACACACACACTCTCTCACTCACACACACACACTCTCACACACACACACACATTCTCTCACAAACACACACACTCTTTCACCCACACACACACACTCTCACCCACACACACACACTCTCACCCACACACACACACACACTCTTTCACCCACACACCCACACTCTCACCCACACACACACACTCTCACCCACACACACTCTCTCACACTCACACGCCCACTCTCTCTCACTCACACACACACACTCTCTCTCTCACTCACACACACACTCTCTCACACACACACACTCTCTCACCCACACACACATACACACTCTCTCTCACACACACATACACACTCTCTCTCTCTCACACATACACACTCTCTCTCACCCACACACACTCTCTCACCCACACACACACACTCTCTCACCCACACACACACACTCCCTCACACACACACACACACACACTCTCTCACCCACACACACACGCACACACTCTCTCACCCACACACACACGCACACACTCTCTCACCCACACACACACGCACACACTCTCTCACCCACACACACATACACACTCTCTCTCACACTCACATACACACTCTCATCCACACACACAGACACTCTCTCTCACACTCACATACACACTCTCTCTCACACACATACACACTCTCTCTCACACTCACATACACACTCTCTCTCACACTCACATACACTCTCTCTCACCCACACACACACTCTCTCTCACCCACACACACACACTCTCACCCACACACACACACGCTCTCACCCACACACACACACACACTCTCACCCACACACACACACTCTCTCACACACACCCACACACACACACCCACTCTCACCCACACACACACACACACTCTCACCCACACACACACACACACACACTCTCACCCACCCACCCACACACACTCTCACTCACCCACACACACACACTCTCACTCACCCACACACACACACTCTCTCACACACACACTCTCTCACTCACACACACACACACTCTCACCCACACACACACACTCTCTCACAAACACACACACTCTTTCACCCACACACACACACTCTCACCCACACACACACTCTCACCCACACACACACACTCTCACCCACACACACACACTCTCACCCACACACACACACACTCTTTCACCCACACACACACACTCTCACCCACACACACACACTCTCACCCACACACACTCTCACCCACACACACACACTCTCTCACATTCACATGCCCACTCTCTCTCACTCACACACACACACACTCTCTCTCACTCACACACTCTCTCACACACACACACTCTCTCACCCACACACACATACACACTCTCTCTCACACACACATACACACTCTCTCTCACACATACACTCTCTCTCTCTCACACATACACACTCTCTCTCACCCACACACACACACTCTCTCACCCACACACACACACTCTCTCACCCACACACACACACTCTCTCACCCACACACACACACTCTCTCTCACCCACACACACACACTCTCTCTCACCCACACACACACGCATACACTCTCTCACCAACACACACATACACACTCTCTCTCACACTCACATACACACTCTCATCCACACACACAGACACACTCTCTCTCACACTCACATACACACTCTCTCTCTCACACACATACACACTCTCTCTCTCACACACATACACACTCTCTCTCACACTCACATACACACTCTCTCTCACACTCACATACACACTCTCTCTCACACACACACACACACTCTCTCTCACACACACACACACACTCTCACCCACACACACACACACACTCTCACCCACACACACACACTCTCTCACCCACACACACACACTCTCTCTCACCCACACACACACACTCTCTCTCACCCACACACACACGCACACACTCTCTCACCAACACACACATACACACTCTCTCTCACACTCACATACACACTCTCACCCACACACACACACACACTCTCACCCACACACACACACTCTCTCACCCACACACACACACTCTCTCTCACCCACACACACACACTCTCTCTCACCCACACACACACGCACACACTCTCTCACCAACACACACATACACACTCTCTCTCACACTCACATACACACTCTCATCCACACACACAGACACACTCTCTCTCACACACACACACACACTCTCTCTCACCCACACACACACCCTCACTCACTCACACACACACCCTCACTCTCACACACACACCCTCACTCTCTCTCACACACACACACACCCTCACTCTCTCTCACTCACACACACACACACCCTCACTCTCTCTCACTCACACACACACACACACCCTCTCACTCTCTCTCACTCACACACACACACACCCTCACACTCTCTCACTCACACACACACCCTCACTCTCTCTCACTCACACACACACACCCTCACTCTCTCTCACTCACACACACACACCCTCACCTCTCACTCTCTCTCACTCACACACACACCCTCACTCTCTCTCACTCACACACACACACACCCTCACACTCACACACCCTCACACTCTCTCACTCACACACACCCTCACTCTCTCTCACTCACACACACACACACACCCTCACACTCTCTCACTCACACACACACCCTCACTCTCTCTCACTCACACACACACCCTCACTCTCTCTCACTCACACACACACCCTCACTCTCTCTCACTCACACACACACCCTCACTCTCTCTCACTCACACACACACCCTCACTCTCTCACTCACACACAAATCCTCACTCTCTCACACTCACACACTCTCTCACACACACACTCTCACACACACTCACTCTCACACACACACTCACGCACACACACACACTCACGCTCACTCACACACACACACTCTCTCTCACCCACACACTCTCACCCACACACACTCTCACCCACACACACACACACTCTCACCCACACACACACACTCTCTCACTCACACACACGCACGCACAAACACACTCTCACCCACACACACACACTCTCACCCACACTCTCACCCACACACACACACTCTCACCCACACACACACACTCTCACCCACACACACACACACACTCTCTCACCCACACACACACACATTCTCTCACCCACACACATTCTCTCACCCCACACACACACACACACACACACACACACACACACTCTCTCACTCACACCCACACACACTCTCTCACTCACACACACGCACGCACAAACACACTCTCACCCACACACACACACTCTCACCCACACTCTCACCCACACACACACACTCTCACCCACACACACACACTCTCACCCACACACACACACACACTCTCACCCACACACACACACATTCTCTCACCCACACACATTCTCTCACCCACACACACACACACACACACACACACACACACTCTCTCACTCACACCCCACACACACTCTCTCACCCCCACACACACACACACTCTCTCACCCACACACACACACTCTCTCACCCACACACACACTCTCTCACTCACACACACACACATTCTCTTACCCACACACACACACACACACACTCTCACCCACACACACACACATTCTCTTACCCACACACACACACACACACACTCTCACCCACCCACACACACACACACTCTCTCTCACACGCACACACACTCTCTCACACACACACACACTCTCTCACCCACACACACACACACTCTCACCCACACACACACTCACCCACACACACACACACACTCTCACCCACACACACACACACTCTCTCACACACACCCACACACTCTCTCTCACACACACACACCCACTCTCACCCACACACACACACACACTCTCACCCACACACACTCTCACCCACCCACCCACACACACACTCTCACTCACCCACACACACACACACTCTCACTCACCCACACACACACACACTCTCTCACACACACACACACTCTCTCACACACACACACTCTCACACACACACACACATTCTCTCACAAACACACACACTCTTTCACCCACACACACACACTCTCACCCACACACACACACTCTCACCCACACACACACACTCTCTCTCACACATACACACTCTCTCTCACACATACACACTCTCTCTCACCCACACACACACACTCTCTCACCCACACACACACACTCTCTCACCCACACACACACACTCTCTCTCACCCACACACACACGCACACACTCTCTCACCAACACACACAT
>NC_092784.1:32788751-32942354 GCF_047496795.1 Chiloscyllium punctatum
CGAGTAGGCCCCAGCAGCACAGTCTCGAGTAGGCCCCAGCAACATGGTCTCGAGTAGGCCCCATCAACACGGTCTCGAGAAGGCCCCATCAACACGGTCTCGAGTAGACCCCAGCAACACGGTCTCGAGTAGGCCCCATCAGCACGGTCTCGAATAGGCCCCAGCAACACGGTCTCGAGTAGGCCCCATCAGCACGGTCTCGGGGAGGCCCCAGCAGCACGGTCTCGAGTAGGCCCCATCAACACGGTCTCGCGTAGCCCCCAGCAGCACGGTCTCGAGTAGGCCCCAGCAACACGGTCTCGAGTGGGCCCCAGCAACATGGTCTCGAGTGGGCCCCATCAACACGGTCTCGAATAGGCCCCAGCAACACGGTCTCGAGTAGGCCCCAGCAACACGGTCTCGAGTAAGCCCCAGCAACACGGTCTCGAGTAGGCCCCAGCAACACGGTCTCGAGTAGGCCCCAGCAGCACGGTCTCGAGTAGGCCCCATCAACACGGTCTCGAGTAGGCCCCATCAGCACGGTCTCGAGTAGGCCCCATCAACATGGTCTCGAGTAGGCCCCAGCAACACGGTCTCGCGTAGGCCCCAGCAGCACGGTCTCGAGTAGGCCCCATCAACATGGTCTCGAGTAGGCCCCAGCAACACGGTCTCGCGTAGGCCCCAGCAGCACGGTCTCGAGTAGGCCCCATCAACATGGTCTCACGTAGGCCCCATCAGCACGGTCTCGCGTAGGCCCCATCAGCACGGTCTCGCGTAGGCCCCAGCAACATGGTCTCGAGTAGGCCCCAGCAACACGGTCTCGTGTAGGCCCAGCAGCACAGTCATGGATAGTCCCAGCAGGACGGTCTCGAGTAGGCCCAGCAGGACGGTCTCGTGTAGGCCCAGCAGCACAGTCATGGATAGGCCCAGCAGGACGGTCTCGCGTAGGCCCCATCAGCACGGTCTCGCGTAGGCCCCATCCACATGGTCTCAAGTAGGCCCCAGCAACACGGTCTCGCGTAGGCCCCAGCAGCACGGTCTCGAGTAGGCCCCATCAACATGGTCTCACGTAGGCCCCATCATCACGGACTCGCGTAGGCCCCATCAGCACGGTCTCGCGTAGGCCCCATCAGCACGGTCTCGAGTAGGCCCCAGCAACACGGTCTCGAGTAGGCCCCAGCAACACGGTCTCGAGTAGGCCCCAGCAACATGGTCTCACGTAGGCCCCAGCAACACGGTCTCGAGTAGGCCCCAGCAACACGGTCTCGAGTAGGCCCCAGCAACACGGTCTCGAGTAGGCCCCATCAACACGGTCTCGAGTAGGCCCCAGCAACACGGTCTCGAGTAGGCCCCATCAACACGGTCTCGAGTGGGCCCCAGCAACACGGTCTCGAGTGGGCCCGATCAACACGGTCTCGAGTAGGCCCCAGCAACACGGTCTCGAGTAGGCCCCAGCAACACGGTCTCGAGTAGGCCCCAGCAACACGGTCTCGAGTAGGCCCCATCAGCACGGTCTCGCGTAGGCCCCAGCAACATGGTCTCGCGTAGGCCCCATCAGCACGGTCTCGAGTAGGCCCCATCAACATGGTCTCGCGTAGGCCCCATCAGCACGGTCTCGCGTAGGCCCCAGCAACACGGTCTCGAGTAGGCCCCAGCAACACGGTCTCGAGTAGGCCCCAGCAGCACGGTCTCGAGTAGGCCCCATCAACACGGTCTCGAGTAGGCCCCATCAGCACGGTCTCGAGTAGGCCCCAGCAACATGGTCTCGCGTAGGCCCCATCAGCACGGTCTCGAGTAGGCCCCATCAACATGGTCTCGCGTAGGCCCCATCAGCACGGTCTCGCGTAGGACCCAGCAACATGGTCTCGAGTAGGCCCCATCAGCACGGTCTCGCGTAGGCCCCAGCAACACTGTCTCGAGTAGGCCCCAGCAGCACGGTCTCGAGTAGGCCCCAGCAGCACAGTCTCGCATAGGCCCCAGCAGCACGGTCTCAAGTAGGCCCCATCAGCACGGTCTCGAGTTGGCCCCATCAGCACGGTCTCGAGTAGGCCCCAGCAGCACGGTCTCGAGTAGGCCCCATCAACACGGTCTCGAGTAGGCCCCAGCAACATGGTCTCGCGTAGGCCCCATCAGCACGGTCTCGAGTAGGCCCTATCAACATGGTCTCGTATAGGCCCCATCAGCACGGTCTCGCGTAGGCCCCAGCAATATGGTCTCGAGTAGGCCCCATCAGCCCGGTCTCGCGTAGGCCCCAGCAGCACGGTCTCGGGTAGGCCCCAGCAGCACGGTCTCGAGTAGGCCCCATCAACACGGTCTCGCGTAGGCCCCAGCAACACGGTCTCGAGTAGGCCCTATCAACACGGTCTCGAGTAGGCCCCAGCAGCACGGTCTCGAGTAGGCCCCAGCAACACGGTCTCGAGTGGGCCCCAGCAACATGGTCTCGAGTGGGCCCCATCAACACAGTCTCGAGTAGGCCCCAGCAACACGGTCTCGAGTAGGCCCCAGCAACACGGTCTCGACTAGGCCCCAGCAACACGGTCACGAGTAGGCCCCATCAACACGGTCTCGAGTAGGCCCCATCAACACGGTCTCGAGTAGACCCCAGCAACACGGTCTCGATTAGGCCCCATCAGCACGGTCTCGCCTAGGCCCCAGCAGCACGGTCTCGCGTAGGCCCCAGCAGCACGGTCTCGAGTAGGCCCCAGCAACACGGTCTCGAGTAGGCCCCAGCAACACGGTCTCGAGTAGGCCCCAGCAACGCGGTCTCGAGTAGGCCCCAGCAACACGGTCTCGAGTAGGCCCCAGCAGCACGGTCTCGAGTAGGCCCCAGCAACACGGTCTCGAGTAGGCCCCATCAACACGGTCTCGAGTAGGCCCCATCAACACGGTCTCGAGTGGACCCCAGCAACACGGTCTCGAGTAGGCCCCATCAGCACGGTCTCGCCTAGGCCCCAGCAGCACGGTCTCGAGTAGGCCCCAGCAGCACGGTCTCGGGTAGGCCCCAGCAGCACGGTCTCGAGTAGGCCCCATCAACACGGTCTCGCGTAGGCCCCAGCAGCACGGTCTCGAGTAGGCCCCAGCAACACGGTCTCGAGTGGGCCCCAGCAACACGGTCTCGAGTGGGCCCCATCAACACGGTCTCGAGTAGGCCCCAGCAACACGGTCTCGAGTAGGCCCCAGCAACACGGTCTCGAGTAGGCCCCATCAACACGGTCTCGAGTGGGCCCCAGCAACACGGTCTCGAGTGGGCCCAATCAACACGGTCTCGAGTAGGCCCCAGCAACACGGTCTCGAGTAGGCCCCAGCAACACGGTCTCGAGTAGGCCCCAGCAACACGGTCTCGAGTAGGCCCCATCAACATGGTCTCGAGTAGGCCCCATCAACATGGTCTCGAGTAGGCCCCAGCAACACGGTCTCGCGTAGGCCCCAGCAACACGGTCTCGCGTAGGCCCCAGCAGCACGGTCTCGAGTAGGCCCCAGCAGCACGGTCTCGAGTGGACCCCAGCAACACGGTCTCGAGTAGGCCCCATCAGCACGGTCTCGCCTAGGCCCCAGCAGCACGGTCTCGAGTAGGCCCCAGCAGCACGGTCTCGAGTAGGCCCCATCAGCACGGTCTCGGGTAGGCCCCAGCAGCACGGTCTCGAGTAGGCCCCATCAACACGGTCTCGCGTAGGCCCCAGCAGCACGGTCTCGAGTAGGCCCCAGCAACACGGTCTCGAGTGGGCCCCAGCAACACGGTCTCGAGTGGGCCCCATCAACACGGTCTCGAGTAGGCCCCAGCAACACGGTCTCGAGTAGGCCCCAGCAACACGGTCTCGAGTAGGCCCCATCAACACGGTCTCGAGTGGGCCCCAGCAACACGGTCTCGAGTGGGCCCAATCAACACGGTCTCGAGTAGGCCCCAGCAACACGGTCTCGAGTAGGCCCCAGCAACACGGTCTCGAGTAGGCCCCAGCAACACGGTCTCGAGTAGGCCCCATCAACATGGTCTCGAGTAGGCCCCATCAACATGGTCTCGAGTAGGCCCCAGCAACACGGTCTCGCGTAGGCCCCAGCAACACGGTCTCGCGTAGGCCCCAGCAACACGGTCTCGCGTAGGCCCCAGCAGCACGGTCTCGAGTAGGCCCCATCAACACGGTCTCGAGTAGGCCCCAGCAGCACGGTCTCGAGTCGGCCCCATCAACATGGTCTCGACTAGGCCCCAGCAACACGGTCTCGAGTAGGCCCCATCAACATGGTCTCGAGTAGGCCCCAGCAACACGGTCTCGCGTAGGCCCCAGCAGCACGGTCTCGAGTAGGCCCCATCAACATGGTCTCACGTAGGCCCCATCAGCACGGTCTCGCGTAGGCCCCATCAGCACGGTCTCGCGTAGGCCCCAGCAACATGGTCTCGAGTAGGCCCCAGCAACACGGTCTCGTGTAGGCCCAGCAGCACAGTCATGGATAGGCCCAGCAGGACGGTCTCGAGTAGGCCCAGCAGGACGGTCTCGTGTAGGCCCAGCAGCACAGTCATGGATAGGCCCAGCAGGACGGTCTCGTGTAGGCCCCATCAGCACGATCTCGCGTAGGCCCCATCAACATGGTCTCAAGTAGGCCCCAGCAACACGGTCTCGCGTAGGCCCCAGCAGCACGGTCTCGAGTAGGCCCCAGCAGCACGGTCTCACGTAGGCCCCATCAGCACGGTCTCGCGTAGGCCCCATCAGCACGGTCTCGCGTAGGCCCGATCAGCACGGTCTCGAGTAGGCCCCAGCAACACGGTCTCGAGTAGGCCCCAGCAACACGGTCTCGAGTAGGCCCCAGCAACATGGTCTCACGTAGGCCCCAGCAACACGGTCTCGAGTAGGCCCCAGCAACACGGTCTCGAGTACGGTGGCACAGTGGTTAGCACTGCTGCCTCACAGCGCCAGAGACCCAGGTTCAATTCCCGCCTCAGGCGACTAACTGTGTGGAGTTTGCACGTCTCCCCGTGTCTGCGTGGGTTTCCTCCGGGTGCTCCCGTTTCCTCCCACAGTCCAAAGATGTGCAGGTCAGGTGAATTGGCCATGCTAAAATTGCCCGTAGTGTTAGGTAAGGGGCAGATGTAGGGGTATGGGTGGGTTGCGCTTCGGCGGGTCAGTGTGGACTTGTTGGGCTGAAGGGCCTGTTTCCACACTGTAAGTAATCTAATCTAATCTAAACATGGTCTCGCGTAGGCCCCATCAGCACGGTCTCGCGTAGGCCCCAGCAACACGGTCTCGAGTAGGCCCCAGCAACACGGTCTCGAGTAGGCCCCAGCAGCACGGTCTCGAGTAGGCCCCATCAACACGGTCTCGAGTAGGCCCCATCAGCACGGTCTCGAGTAGGCCCCAGCAACATGGTCTCGCGTAGGCCCCATCAGCACGGTCTCGAGTAGGCCCCATCAACATGGTCTCGCGTAGGCCCCATCAGCACGGTCTCGCGTAGGCCCCAGCAACATGGTCTCGAGTAGGCCCCATCAGCACGGTCTCGCGTAGGCCCCAGCAACACTGTCTCGAGTAGGCCCCAGCAGCACGGTCTCGAGTAGGCCCCAGCAGCACGGTCTCGCGTAGGCCCCAGCAACACTGTCTCGAGTAGGCCCCAGCAGCACGGTCTCGAGTAGGCCCCAGCAGCACGGTCTCGCATAGGCCCCAGCAGCACGGTCTCAAGTAGGCCCCATCAGCACGGTCTCGAGTAGGCCCCATCAGCACGGTCTCGAGTTGGCCCCAGCAGCACGGTCTCGAGTAGGCCCCATCAACACGGTCTCGAGTAGGCCCCAGCAACATGGTCTCGCGTAGGCCCCATCAGCACGGTCTCGAGTAGGCCCCATCAACATGGTCTCGCATAGGCCCCATCAGCACGGTCTCGCGTAGGCCCCAGCAATATGGTCTCGAGTAGGCCCCATCAGCCCGGTCTCGCGTAGGCCCCAGCAGCACGGTCTCGAGTAGGCCCCATCAGCACGGTCTCGGGTAGGCCCCAGCAGCACGGTCTCGAGTAGGCCCCAGCAGCACGGTCTCGCGTAGGCCCCAGCAACACGGTCTCGAGTAGGCCCTATCAACACGGTCTCGAGTAGGCCCCAGCAGCACGGTCTCGAGTAGGCCCCAGCAACACGGTCTCGAGTGGGCCCCAGCAACATGGTCTCGAGTGGGCCCCATCAACACGGTCTCGAGTAGGCCCCAGCAACACGGTCTTGAGTAGGCCCCAGCAACACGGTCTCGAGTAGGCCCCAGCAACACGGTCTCGAGTAGGCCCCATCAACATGGTCTCGGGTAGGCCCCATCAGCACGGTCTCGCGTAGGCCCCAGCAACATGGTCTCGAGTAGGCCCCATCAGCACGGTCTCGCGTAGGCCCCAGCAACACTGTCTCGAGTAGGCCCCAGCAGCACGGTCTCGAGTAGGCCCCAGCAGCACGGTCTCGCATAGGCCCCAGCAGCACGGTCTCAAGTAGGCCCCATCAGCACGGTCTCGAGTTGACCCCATCAGCACGGTCTCGAGTAGGCCCCAGCAGCACGGTCTCGAGTAGGCCCCATCAACACGGTCTCGAGTAGGCCCCAGCAACATGGTCTCGCGTAGGCCCCATCAGCACGGTCTCGAGTAGGCCCCATCAACATGGTCTCGCATAGGCCCCATCAGCACGGTCTCGCGTAGGCCCCAGCAATATGGTCTCGAGTAGGCCCCATCAGCCCGGTCTCGCGTAGGCCCCAGCAGCACGGTCTCGAGTAGGCCCCATCAGCACGGTCTCGGGTAGGCCCCAGCAGCACGGTCTCGAGTAGGCCCCATCAACACGGTCTCGCGTAGGCCCCAGCAACACGGTCTCGAGTAGGCCCTATCAACACGGTCTCGAGTAGGCCCCAGCAGCACGGTCTCGAGTAGGCCCCAGCAACACGGTCTCGAGTAGGCCCCAGCAACACGGTCTCGAGTAGGCCCCAGCAACACGGTCTCGCGTAGGCCCCAGCAGCACGGTCTCGAGTAGGCCCCATCAACATGGTCTCGAGTAGGCCCCAGCAACACGGTCTCGCGTAGGCCCCAGCAGCACGGTCTCGCGTAGGCCCCATCAGCACGGTCTCGCGTAGGCCCCATCAGCACGGTCTCGCGTAGGCCCCATCAGCACGGTCTCGCGTAGGCCCCAGCAACATGGTCTCGAGTAGGCCCCAGCAACACGGTCTCGTGTAGGCCCAGCAGCACAGTCATGGATAGTCCCAGCAGGACGGTCTCGAGTAGGCCCAGCAGGACGGTCTCGTGTAGGCCCAGCAGCACAGTCATGGATAGGCCCAGCAGGACGGTCTCGTGTAGGCCCCATCAGCACGGTCTCGCGTAGGCCCCATCAACATGGTCTCGAGTAGGCCCCAGCAACACGGTCTCGCGTAGGCCCCAGCAGCACGCTCTCGAGTAGGCCCCATCAACATGGTCTCACGTAGGCCCCATCAGCACGGTCTCGCGTAGGCCCCATCAGCACGGTCTCGCGTAGGCCCCAGCAACACGGTCTCGAGTAGGCCCCAGCAACACGGTCTCGAGTAGGCCCCATCAACATGGTCTCGAGTGGGCCCCAGCAACACGGTCTCGAGTGGGCCCCATCAACACGGTCTCGAGTAGGCCCCAGCAACACGGTCTCGAGTAGGCCCCAGCAACACGGTCTCGAGTAGGCCCCAGCAACACGGTCTCGAGTAGGCCCCATCAACATGGTCTCGAGTAGGCCCCAGCAACACGGTCTCGCGTAGGCCCCAGCAACACGGTCTCGCGTAGGCCCCAGCAGCACGGTCTCGAGTAGGCCCCAGCAGCACGGTCTCGAGTAGGCCCCATCAACACGGTCTCGAGTAGGCCCCAGCAGCACGGTCTCGAGTAGGCCCCATCAACATGGTCTCGAGTAGGCCCCAGCAACACGGTCTCGCGTAGGCCCCAGCAGCACGGTCTCGAGTAGGCCCCATCAACATGGTCTCGAGTAGGCCCCAGCAACACGGTCTCGTGTAGGCCCAGCAGCACAGTCATGGATAGGCCCAGCAGGACGGTCTCGAGTAGGCCCAGCATGACGGTCTCGTGTAGGCCCAGCAGCACAGTCATGGATAGGCCCAGCAGGACGGTCTCGTGTAGGCCCCATCAGCACGATCTCGCGTAGGCCCCATCAACATGGTCTCAAGTAGGCCCCAGCAACACGGTCTCGCGTAGGCCCCAGCAGCACGGTCTCGAGTAGGCCCCAGCAGCACGGTCTCACGTAGGCCCCATCAGCACGGTCTCGCGTAGGCCCCATCAGCACGGTCTCGCGTAGGCCCCATCAGCACGGTCTCGAGTAGGCCCCAGCAACACGGTCTCGAGTAGGCCCCAGCAACACGGTCTCGAGTAGGCCCCAGCAACATGGTCTCACGTAGGCCCCAGCAACACGGTCTCGAGTAGGCCCCAGCAACACGGTCTCGAGTACGGTGGCACAGTGGTTAGCACTGCTGCCTCACAGCGCCAGAGACCCAGGTTCAATTCCCGCCTCAGGCGACTAACTGTGTGGAGTTTGCACGTTCTCCCCGTGTCTGCGTGGGTTTCCTCCGGGTGCTCCGGTTTCCTCCCACAGTCCAAAGATGTGCAGGTCAGGTGAATTGGCCATGCTAAAATTGCCCGTAGTGTTAGGTAAGGGGCAGATGTAGGGGTATGGGTGGGTTGCGCTTCGGCGGGTCGGTGTGGACTTGTTGGGCTGAAGGGCCTGTTTCCACACTGTAAGTAATCTAATCTAATCTAAACATGGTCTCGCGTAGGCCCCATCAGCACGGTCTCGCGTAGGCCCCAGCAACACGGTCTCGAGTAGGCCCCAGCAACACGGTCTCGAGTAGGCCCCAGCAGCACGGTCTCGAGTAGGCCCCATCAACACGGTCTCGAGTAGGCCCCATCAGCACGGTCTCGAGTAGGCCCCAGCAACATGGTCTCGCGTAGGCCCCATCAGCACGGTCTCGAGTAGGCCCCATCAACATGGTCTCGCGTAGGCCCCATCAGCACGGTCTCGCGTAGGCCCCAGCAACATGGTCTCGAGTAGGCCCCATCAGCACGGTCTCGCGTAGGCCCCAGCAACACTGTCTCGAGTAGGCCCCAGCAGCACGGTCTCGAGTAGGCCCCAGCAGCACGGTCTCGCATAGGCCCCAGCAGCACGGTCTCAAGTAGGCCCCATCAGCACGGTCTCGAGTAGGCCCCATCAGCACGGTCTCGAGTAGGCCCCAGCAGCACGGTCTCGAGTAGGCCCCATCAACACGGTCTCGAGTAGGCCCCAGCAACATGGTCTCGCGTAGGCCCCATCAGCACGGTCTCGAGTAGGCCCCATCAACATGGTCTCGCATAGGCCCCATCAGCACGGTCTCGCGTAGGCCCCAGCAATATGGTCTCGAGTAGGCCCCATCAGCCCGGTCTCGCGTAGGCCCCAGCAGCACGGTCTCGAGTAGGCCCCATCAGCACGGTCTCGGGTAGGCCCCAGCAGCACGGTCTCGAGTAGGCCCCAGCAGCACGGTCTCGCGTAGGCCCCAGCAACACGGTCTCGAGTAGGCCCTATCAACACGGTCTCGAGTAGGCCCCAGCAGCACGGTCTCGAGTAGGCCCCAGCAACACGGTCTCGAGTGGGCCCCAGCAACATGGTCTCGAGTGGGCCCCATCAACACGGTCTCGAGTAGGCCCCAGCAACACGGTCTTGAGTAGGCCCCAGCAACACGGTCTCGAGTAGGCCCCAGCAACACGGTCTCGAGTAGGCCCCATCAACATGGTCTCGGGTAGGCCCCATCAGCACGGTCTCGCGTAGGCCCCAGCAACATGGTCTCGAGTAGGCCCCATCAGCACGGTCTCGCGTAGGCCCCAGCAACACTGTCTCGAGTAGGCCCCAGCAGCACGGTCTCGAGTAGGCCCCAGCAGCACGGTCTCGCATAGGCCCCAGCAGCACGGTCTCAAGTAGGCCCCATCAGCACGGTCTCGAGTTGACCCCATCAGCACGGTCTCGAGTAGGCCCCAGCAGCACGGTCTCGAGTAGGCCCCATCAACACGGTCTCGAGTAGGCCCCAGCAACATGGTCTCGCGTAGGCCCCATCAGCACGGTCTCGAGTAGGCCCCATCAACATGGTCTCGCATAGGCCCCATCAGCACGGTCTCGCGTAAGCCCCAGCAATATGGTCTCGAGTAGGCCCCATCAGCCCGGTCTCGCGTAGGCCCCAGCAGCACGGTCTCGAGTAGGCCCCATCAGCACGGTCTCGGGTAGGCCCCAGCAGCACGGTCTCGAGTAGGCCCCATCAACACGGTCTCGCGTAGGCCCCAGCAACACGGTCTCGAGTAGGCCCTATCAACACGGTCTCGAGTAGGCCCCAGCAGCACGGTCTCGAGTAGGCCCCAGCAACACGGTCTCGAGTAGGCCCCAGCAACACGGTCTCGCGTAGGCCCCAGCAGCACGGTCTCGCGTAGGCCCCATCAACATGGTCTCACGTAGGCCCCATCAGCACGGTCTCGCGTAGGCCCCATCAGCACGGTCTCGCGTAGGCCCCAGCAACATGGTCTCGAGTAGGCCCCAGCAACACGGTCTCGTGTAGGCCCAGCAGCACAGTCATGGATAGTCCCAGCAGGACGGTCTCGAGTAGGCCCAGCAGGACGGTCTCGTGTAGGCCCAGCAGCACAGTCATGGATAGGCCCAGCAGGACGGTCTCGTGTAGGCCCCATCAGCACGGTCTCGCGTAGGCCCCATCAACATGGTCTCGAGTAGGCCCCAGCAACACGGTCTCGCGTAGGCCCCAGCAGCACGCTCTCGAGTAGGCCCCATCAACATGGTCTCACGTAGGCCCCATCAGCACGGTCTCGCGTAGGCCCCATCAGCACGGTCTCGCGTAGGCCCCAGCAACACGGTCTCGAGTAGGCCCCAGCAACACGGTCTCGAGTAGGCCCCATCAACATGGTCTCGAGTGGGCCCCAGCAACACGGTCTCGAGTGGGCCCCATCAACACGGTCTCGAGTAGGCCCCAGCAACACGGTCTCGAGTAGGCCCCAGCAACACGGTCTCGAGTAGGCCCCAGCATCACGGTCTCGAGTAAGCCCCATCAACATGGTCTCGAGTAGGCCCCAGCAACACGGTCTCGCGTAGGCCCCAGCAACACGGTCTCGCGTAGGCCCCAGCAGCACGGTCTCGAGTAGGCCCCAGCAGCACGGTCTCGAGTAGGCCCCATCAACACGGTCTCGAGTAGGCCCCAGCAGCACGGTCTCGAGTAGGCCCCATCAACATGGTCTCGAGTAGGCCCCAGCAACACGGTCTCGCGTAGGCCCCAGCAGCACGGTCTCGAGTAGGCCCCATCAACATGGTCTCGAGTAGGCCCCAGCAACACGGTCTCGCGTAGGCCCCAGCAGCACGGTCTCGAGTAGGCCCCATCAACATGGTCTCACGTAGGCCCCATCAGCACGGTCTCGCGTAGGCCCCATCAGCACGGTCTCGCGTAGGCCCCATCAGCACGGTCTCGAGTAGGCCCCATCAGCACGGTCTCGAGTAGGCCCCAGCAACATGGTCTCACGTAGGCCCCAGCAACACGGTCTCGAGTAGGCCCCAGCAACACGGTCTCGAGTAGGCCCCAGCAACACGGTCTCGAGTGGGCCCCATCAGCACGGTCTCACGTAGGCCCCAGCAACATGGTCTCGCGTAGGCCCCATCAGCACGGTCTCGAGTAGGCCCCATCAACATGTTCTCGCGTAGGCCCCATCAGCACGGTCTCGCGTAGGCCCCAGCAACACGGTCTCGAGTAGGCCCCAGCAACACGGTCTCGAGTAGGCCCCAGCAGCACGGTCTCGAGTAGGCCCCATCAACACGGTCTCGAGTAGGCCCCATCAGCACGGTCTCGAGCAGGCCCCAGCAACATGGTCTCGCGTAGGCCCCATCAGCACGGTCTCGAGTAGGCCCCATCAACATGGTCTCGCGTAGGCCCCATCAGCACGGTCTCGCGTAGGCCCCAGCAACATGGTCTCGAGTAGGCCCCATCAGCACGGTCTCGCGTAGGCCCCAGCAACACTGTCTCGAGTAGGCCCCAGCAGCACGGTCTCGAGTAGGCCCCAGCAGCACGGTCTCGCATAGGCCCCAGCAGCACGGTCTCAAGTAGGCCCCATCAGCACGGTCTCGAGTTGGCCCCATCAGCACGGTCTCGAGTAGGCCCCAGCAGCACGGTCTCGAGTCGGCCCCATCAACACGGTCTCGAGTAGGCCCCAGCAACATGGTCTCGCGTAGGCCCCATCAGCACGGTCTCGAGTAGGCCCCATCAACATGGTCTCGCATAGGCCCCATCAGCACGGTCTCGCGTAGGCCCCAGCAATATGGTCTCGAGTAGGCCCCATCAGCCCGGTCTCGCGTAGGCCCCAGCAGCACGGTCTCGAGTAGGCCCCATCAGCACGGTCTCGGGTAGGCCCCAGCAGCACGGTCTCGAGTAGGCCCCATCAACACGGTCTCGCGTAGGCCCCAGCAACACGGTCTCGAGTAGGCCCTATCAACACGGTCTCGAGTAGGCCCCAGCAGCACGGTCTCGAGTAGGCCCCATCAGCACGGTCTCGGGTAGGCCCCAGCAGCACGGTCTCGAGTAGGCCCCATCAACACGGTCTCGCGTAGGCCCCAGCAACACGGTCTCGAGTAGGCCCTATCAACACGGTCTCGAGTAGGCCCCAGCAGCACGGTCTCGGGTAGGCCCCAGCAACATGGTCTCGAGTGGGCCCCAGCAACATGGTCTCGAGTGGGCCCCATCAACACGGTCTCGAGTAGGCCCCAGCAACACGGTCTCGAGTAGGCCCCAGCAACACGGTCTCGAGTAGGCCCCAGCAACACGGTCTCGAGTAGGCCCCATCAACATGGTCTCGAGTAGGCCCCATCAACATGGTCTCGAGTAGGCCCCAGCAACACGGTCTCGCGTAGGCCCCAGCAACACGGTCTCGCGTAGGCCCCAGCAGCACGGTCTCGAGTAGGCCCCAGCAGCACGGTCTCGAGTAGGCCCCATCAACACGGTCTCGAGTAGGCCCCAGCAGCACGGTCTCGAGTAGGCCCCATCAACATGGTCTCGAGTAGGCCCCAGCAACATGGTCTCGAGTAGGCCCCAGCAACATGGTCTCGCGTAGGCCCCAGCAGCACGGTCTCGAGTAGGCCCCAGCAGCACGGTCTCGAGTAGGCCCCATCAACACGGTCTCGAGTAGGCCCCAGCAGCACGGTCTCGAGTAGGCCCCATCAACATGGTCTCGAGTAGGCCCCAGCAACATGGTCTCGAGTAGGCCCCAGCAACATGGTCTCGCGTAGGCCCCAGCAGCACGGTCTCGAGTAGGCCCCATCAACACGGTCTCGAGTAGACCCAGCAGCACGGTCTCGAGTAGGCCCCAGCAGCACGGTCTCGAGTAGGCCCCAGCAGCACGGTCTCGTGTAGGTCCAGCAGCACAGTCATGGATAGGCCCAGCAGCACAGTCTCGCGTACGCCTAGCAGTACAGACTCGCGTAGACCCAGCAGCAGGGTCTTGCATCAGTCCAGCAGCACGGTCACGCATAGGCCCAGCAGCACGGTCACGCATAGGCCCAGCAGCACGGTCTCGTGTAGACCCAGCACCAAGGTCTCGAGTAGTCCCAGCAGCACCGTCTCGTGTACGCCCAGCAGCACCGTCTCGTGTAGGCCCAGCAGCACGGTCTCGCGTAGGCCCAGCAGCACGGTCTCGCGTAGGCCCAGCAGCACGGTCTCGCATAGGCCCAGCAGGACGGTCACGCGTAGGCCCAGCAGCACGGTCACGCGTACGCCCAGCAGGACGGTCTCGAGTAGGCCCAGCAGGACGGTCACGCGTAGGCCCAGCAGGACGGTCACGCGTAGACCCAGCAGCACGGTCTCGAGTAGGCCCAGCAGGACGGTCTCGAGTAGGCCCAGCAGGACGGTCTCGTGTAGGCCCAGCAGGACGGTCACGCGTAGACCCAGCAGCACGGTCTCGCGTAGACCCAGCAGCACGGTCTCGAGTAGGCCCAGCAGGACGGTCTCGAGTAGGCCCAGCAGGACGGTCTCGAGTAGGCCCAGCAGGACGGTCACGCGTAGACCCAGCAGGACGGTCACGCGTAGACCCAGCAGCACGGTTTCGTGTAGGCCCAGCAGCACTGCCAAGCGTAACCCAGCAGCACGGTCTCCAGTAGGCCCAGCAGGACGGTCTCGCGTAGACCCAGCAGGCCGGTCTTGAGTAGGCCCAGCAGCAGGGTCTTGCATAGGTCCAGCAGCACGATCACGTGTAGGCCCAGCAGCACGGTCTCGCATAGGCCCAGCAGCACGGTCTCAAGTAGGTATAGCAGCACTGCCACGCGTAACCCAGCAGCACGCTCTCCAGTAGGCCCAGCAGCACGGTCTCGGGTAGGCCCAGCAGGACGGTCACATGTATGCCGAGTAGCACGGTGATATGTAGGCCCAGGAGCACGGTCACGAGTCGGCCCAGGAGCACGGTCACGAGTCGGCCCAGCAGCACGGTCACGCATAAGCCCAGCAGCACGTTCTCACATAGGCCCAGCAGCACGGTCTCATGTAGGCCCAGCAGCACGGTCTCGAGTAGGCCCAGCAGGACGGTCTCGTGTAGGCCCAGCAGGACGGTCACGCATAAGCCCAGCAGCACGTTCTCACATAGGCCCAGCAGCACGGTCTCGTGTAGGTCCAGCAGCACAGTAATGGATAGGCCCAGCAGCACGGTCTCGTGTAGGCCCAGCAGCACGGTCACGCATAGGCCCAGCAGCACGGTCACGCATAGGCCCAGCAGCACGGTCTCGCGTACGCCTAGCAGTACAGACTCGCGTAGACCCAGCAGCAGGGTCTTGCATAGGTCCAGCAGCACGGTCTCGCATAGGCCCAGCAGCACGGTCTCGCATAGGCCCAGCAGCACGATCACGTGTAGGCCCAGCAGCACGGTCTCGCATAGGCCCAGCAGGACGGTCTCGTGTAGACCCAGCACCAAGGTCTCGAGTAGGCCCAGCAGCACCGTCTCGCGTAGGCCCAGCAGCACGGTCTCGCGTAGGCCCAGCAGCACGGTCTCGCATAGGCCCAGCAGGACGGTCTCGAGTAGGCCCAGCAGGACGGTCACGCGTAGACCCAGCAGGACGGTCACGCATAGACCCAGCAGCATGGTTTCGTGTAGGCCCAGCAGCATGGTTTTGTGTAGGCCCAGCAGCACTGCCAAGCATAACCCAGCAGCACGGTCTCCAGTAGGCCCAGCAGGACGGTCTCGCGTAGACCCAGCAGGCCGGTCTTGAGTAGGCCCAGCAGCAGGGTCTTGCATAGGTCCAGCAGCACGATCACGTGTAGGCCCAGCAGCACGGTCTCGCATAGGCCCAGCAGCACGGTCCCACATAGGCCCAGCAGCATGGTCTCAAGTAGGTATAGCAGCACTGCCACGCGTAACCCAGCAGCACGCTCTCCAGTAGGCCCAGCAGCACGGTCTCGGGTAGGCCCAGCAGCACGGTCACGCGTAGGCCCAGCAGCACGGTCTCCAGTAGGCCCAGCAGCACTACCATGCGTAACCCAGCAGCACGGTCTCGAGTAGGCCCAGCAGGACGGTCACGCTTATGCCCAGCAGCACGGTCACGCGTAGACCCAGCAGCACGGTTTTGTGTAGGCCCAGCAGCACTGCCAAGTGTAACCCAGCAGCACGGTCTCCAGTAGGCCCAGCAGGACGGTCTCGCGTAGACCCAGCAGGCCGGTCTCGAGTAGGCCCAGCAGCAGGGTCTTGCATAGGTCCAGCAGCACGATCACGTGTAGGCCCAGCAGCACGATCACGTGTAGGCCCAGCAGCACGGTCTCGCATAGGCCCAGCAGCACGGTCTCAAGTAGGTATAGCAGCACTGCCACGCGTAACCCAGCAGCACGCTCTCCAGTAGGCCCAGCAGCACGGTCTCGGGTAGGCCCAGCAGCACGGTCACGCGTAGGCCCAGCAGCACGGTCACGCATAGGCCCAGCAGCACGCTCTCCAGTGGGCCCAGCAGCACAGTCACGCGTAGGCCCAGCAGCACTACCATGCGTAACCCAGCAGCACGGTCTCCAGTAGGCCCAGCAGCACGGTCACGTGTAGGCCCAGCAGCACGGTCACGCGTAGGCCCAGCAGCACTGACTCGTGTAACCCAGCAGCACGGTCTCACGTAGTCCCAGAAGCACGGTCTCGCGTAGGCCCAGCAGGACGGTCTCGCGTAGGCCCTGCAGCACGGTCACGCGTAACACAGCAGCACGTTCTCATGTAGGCCCAGCAGGACGGTCACGCTTATGCTCAGTAGCATGGTCTCGAGTAGGCCCAGCAGCTGTGCTCATGTAGACCCAGCAGCACAGACACGAGTAGGCCTAGCAGCATGTGTTCATGTAGGCCCAGCAGCAGAGTCACAAGTAAGCTCAGCAGCACGGCTCAAGTAGGCCCAGCAGCAAAGTCTCGAGTCGGCCCAGCAGCACTGATTCAAGTAGACCCAGCAGCACAGGATCGAATAGGCCCAGCAGCAAGGCTTGAGGAGATTTAGCAGCACGGTCTCGAGTAGGCCCAGCAGCACGGGCTAGGTTAGGCCCAGCAGCACAGTCTCGAGGAGGCCCAGCAGCACGGACATGTGTAGGCACAGCAGCATGCGTTCATGTAGGCGCAGCAGCATGTGTTCGAGTAGGCCCAGCTGTATGGACTCGAGTCGGCCTAGCAGCATAGTCTTGAGTAGACCCAGTTGGCTGGGCTTGAATAGTCCCAGCAACATGGGCTCAAGTAGGCCCAGCAGCACAGTCTCAAGAAGACCCAGCAGCCTGGTCTTGGGTAGGCCCAGCAGCGCGGGCTCGAGTATGCCCAGCAGTGCGGTCTCGAGTAGGCCCAGCAGCGTGGGCTCGAGTAGGCCCAGCAGCGTGGGCTCGAGTAGGCCCAGCAGATCGTTCTTGGGTAGGCCCAGCAGCATGGTCTCGCATAGGCTCATCAGCACGGGCTCGGGCAGGCCAATACCACGGGTGCGAATAGGCACAGCAGCATGGACTCGACAAGGCCCAGCAGCTCGGGCTCGAGTAGGCCCAGCAGCTTGGGCTCGAGTAGGCCCAGCAGCCAAGGCTTGAGTAGACCCAGCAGCACGGGCTTACGTAGGCCAGCAGCACGGGCTTGAGTAGGCCCAGCAGCACAGTCTCGAGGAGGCCCAGTAACATGGGCTCGAGTAGGCCCAGTAACATGGGCTTGAGTAGGCCCAACAGCATGTGTTCGAGTAGGCCCAGCAGCATGTGTTCGCATAGGCCCAGCTGTATGGACTCGAGTCGGCCTAGCAGCATAGTCTCGAGTAGGCCCAGCAGGATGGGCTGAGTAGGCCCAGCAGCATGGGCTCGAGTAGGCCCAGCAGCACAGTCTCAAATAGGCCCAGCAGCACGGTCTCGAGTAGGCCCAGCAACACGGTCTCGAGTAGGCCAATAGCACAGACTCGGATAGGCCCAGCAGCGCGGTCTTGTGTAGGCCTGTAACACGGGCTCGAATAGTCCCAGCAGCACGGTTTTGAGTAGACTCAGCAGCACGGTCACGCCTAGGCCCGGCAGCACGGTCACCCGTAGGCCCGGCAGCACAGTCTCGAGTAGGCCCAGCAGCATGGTCTCGAGTAGGCCCAGCAACACGGTCTCGAGTAGGCCCAGCAGCACAGTCTTGAGTTGGCCCAGCAGTACGGTCTCACATAGGCCCAGCATCACCGTCTCCAGTAGGCCCAGCGGGACAGTCACACGTAGGCTCAGCAGCACGGTCATGTGTAGGCCCAGCAGCACGGGCTCGAGTAGGCCCAGCAGCGCGGGCTCGAGTAGGCCCAGCAGTGCGTCTCAAGTAGGCCCAGCAGCGCGTCTCAAGTAGGCCCAGCAGCTGTGCTCATGTAGACCCAGCAGCACAGACTCGAGTAGGCCCAGCAGCATGTGGTCAGGTAGGCCCAGCAGTTTGGGCTTGAGTAGGCCCAGCAGCACAGTCTCGAGTAGGCCCAGCAGCACATTCTTGAGAAGGCCCAGCAGGACGGTCTCGAGTAGGCCCAGCAGGACGGTCACGCGTAGACCCAGCAGGACGGTCACGCGTAGACCCAGCAGCACGGTTTCGTGTAGGCCCAGCAGCACTGCCAAGCGTAACCCAGCAGCACGGTCTCCAGTAGGCCCAGCAGGACGGTCTCGCGTAGACCCAGCAGGCCGGTCTTGAGTAGGCCCAGCAGCAGGGTCTTGCATAGGTCCAGCAGCACGATCACGTGTAGGCCCAGCAGCACGGTCTCGCATAGGCCCAGCAGCACGGTCTCAAGTAGGTATAGCAGCACTGCCACGCGTAACCCAGCAGCACGCTCTCCAGTAGGCCCAGCAGCACGGTCTCGGGTAGGCCCAGCAGGACGGTCACATGTATGCCGAGTAGCACGGTGATATGTAGGCCCAGGAGCACGGTCACGAGTCGGCCCAGGAGCACGGTCACGAGTCGGCCCAGCAGCACGGTCACGCATAAGCCCAGCAGCACGTTCTCACATAGGCCCAGCAGCACGGTCTCATGTAGGCCCAGCAGCACGGTCTCGAGTAGGCCCAGCAGGACGGTCTCGTGTAGGCCCAGCAGGACGGTCACGCATAAGCCCAGCAGCACGTTCTCACATAGGCCCAGCAGCACGGTCTCGTGTAGGTCCAGCAGCACAGTAATGGATAGGCCCAGCAGCACGGTCTCGTGTAGGCCCAGCAGCACGGTCACGCATAGGCCCAGCAGCACGGTCACGCATAGGCCCAGCAGCACGGTCTCGCGTACGCCTAGCAGTACAGACTCGCGTAGACCCAGCAGCAGGGTCTTGCATAGGTCCAGCAGCACGGTCTCGCATAGGCCCAGCAGCACGGTCTCGCATAGGCCCAGCAGCACGATCACGTGTAGGCCCAGCAGCACGGTCTCGCATAGGCCCAGCAGGACGGTCTCGTGTAGACCCAGCACCAAGGTCTCGAGTAGGCCCAGCAGCACCGTCTCGCGTAGGCCCAGCAGCACGGTCTCGCGTAGGCCCAGCAGCACGGTCTCGCATAGGCCCAGCAGGACGGTCTCGAGTAGGCCCAGCAGGACGGTCACGCGTAGACCCAGCAGGACGGTCACGCATAGACCCAGCAGCATGGTTTCGTGTAGGCCCAGCAGCACGGTTTTGTGTAGGCCCAGCAGCACTGCCAAGCATAACCCAGCAGCACGGTCTCCAGTAGGCCCAGCAGGACGGTCTCGCGTAGACCCAGCAGGCCGGTCTTGAGTAGGCCCAGCAGCAGGGTCTTGCATAGGTCCAGCAGCACGATCACGTGTAGGCCCAGCAGCACGGTCTCGCATAGGCCCAGCAGCACGGTCCCACATAGGCCCAGCAGCATGGTCTCAAGTAGGTATAGCAGCACTGCCACGCGTAACCCAGCAGCACGCTCTCCAGTAGGCCCAGCAGCACGGTCTCGGGTAGGCCCAGCAGCACGGTCACGCGTAGGCCCAGCAGCACGGTCTCCAGTAGGCCCAGCAGCACTACCATGCGTAACCCAGCAGCACGGTCTCGAGTAGGCCCAGCAGGACGGTCACGCTTATGCCCAGCAGCACGGTCACGCGTAGACCCAGCAGCACGGTTTTGTGTAGGCCCAGCAGCACTGCCAAGTGTAACCCAGCAGCACGGTCTCCAGTAGGCCCAGCAGGACGGTCTCGCGTAGACCCAGCAGGCCGGTCTCGAGTAGGCCCAGCAGCAGGGTCTTGCATAGGTCCAGCAGCACGATCACGTGTAGGCCCAGCAGCACGATCACGTGTAGGCCCAGCAGCACGGTCTCGCATAGGCCCAGCAGCACGGTCTCAAGTAGGTATAGCAGCACTGCCACGCGTAACCCAGCAGCACGCTCTCCAGTAGGCCCAGCAGCACGGTCTCGGGTAGGCCCAGCAGCACGGTCACGCGTAGGCCCAGCAGCACGGTCACGCATAGGCCCAGCAGCACGCTCTCCAGTGGGCCCAGCAGCACAGTCACGCGTAGGCCCAGCAGCACTACCATGCGTAACCCAGCAGCACGGTCTCCAGTAGGCCCAGCAGCACGGTCACGTGTAGGCCCAGCAGCACGGTCACGCGTAGGCCCAGCAGCACTGACTCGTGTAACCCAGCAGCACGGTCTCACGTAGTCCCAGAAGCACGGTCTCGCGTAGGCCCAGCAGGACGGTCTCGCGTAGGCCCTGCAGCACGGTCACGCGTAACACAGCAGCACGTTCTCATGTAGGCCCAGCAGGACGGTCACGCTTATGCTCAGTAGCATGGTCTCGAGTAGGCCCAGCAGCTGTGCTCATGTAGACCCAGCAGCACAGACACGAGTAGGCCTAGCAGCATGTGTTCATGTAGGCCCAGCAGCAGAGTCACAAGTAAGCTCAGCAGCACGGCTCAAGTAGGCCCAGCAGCAAAGTCTCGAGTCGGCCCAGCAGCACTGATTCAAGTAGACCCAGCAGCACAGGATCGAATAGGCCCAGCAGCAAGGCTTGAGGAGATTTAGCAGCACGGTCTCGAGTAGGCCCAGCAGCACGGGCTAGGTTAGGCCCAGCAGCACAGTCTCGAGGAGGCCCAGCAGCACGGACATGTGTAGGCACAGCAGCATGCGTTCATGTAGGCGCAGCAGCATGTGTTCGAGTAGGCCCAGCTGTATGGACTCGAGTCGGCCTAGCAGCATAGTCTTGAGTAGACCCAGTTGGCTGGGCTTGAATAGTCCCAGCAACATGGGCTCAAGTAGGCCCAGCAGCACAGTCTCAAGAAGACCCAGCAGCCTGGTCTTGGGTAGGCCCAGCAGCGCGGGCTCGAGTATGCCCAGCAGTGCGGTCTCGAGTAGGCCCAGCAGCGTGGGCTCGAGTAGGCCCAGCAGCGTGGGCTCGAGTAGGCCCAGCAGATCGTTCTTGGGTAGGCCCAGCAGCATGGTCTCGCATAGGCTCATCAGCACGGGCTCGGGCAGGCCAATACCACGGGTGCGAATAGGCACAGCAGCATGGACTCGACAAGGCCCAGCAGCTCGGGCTCGAGTAGGCCCAGCAGCTTGGGCTCGAGTAGGCCCAGCAGCCAAGGCTTGAGTAGACCCAGCAGCACGGGCTTACGTAGGCCAGCAGCACGGGCTTGAGTAGGCCCAGCAGCACAGTCTCGAGGAGGCCCAGTAACATGGGCTCGAGTAGGCCCAGTAACATGGGCTTGAGTAGGCCCAACAGCATGTGTTCGAGTAGGCCCAGCAGCATGTGTTCGCATAGGCCCAGCTGTATGGACTCGAGTCGGCCTAGCAGCATAGTCTCGAGTAGGCCCAGCAGGATGGGCTGAGTAGGCCCAGCAGCATGGGCTCGAGTAGGCCCAGCAGCACAGTCTCAAATAGGCCCAGCAGCACGGTCTCGAGTAGGCCCAGCAACACGGTCTCGAGTAGGCCAATAGCACAGACTCGGATAGGCCCAGCAGCGCGGTCTTGTGTAGGCCTGTAACACGGGCTCGAATAGTCCCAGCAGCACGGTTTTGAGTAGACTCAGCAGCACGGTCACGCCTAGGCCCGGCAGCACGGTCACCCGTAGGCCCGGCAGCACAGTCTCGAGTAGGCCCAGCAGCATGGTCTCGAGTAGGCCCAGCAACACGGTCTCGAGTAGGCCCAGCAGCACAGTCTTGAGTTGGCCCAGCAGTACGGTCTCACATAGGCCCAGCATCACCGTCTCCAGTAGGCCCAGCGGGACAGTCACACGTAGGCTCAGCAGCACGGTCATGTGTAGGCCCAGCAGCACGGGCTCGAGTAGGCCCAGCAGCGCGGGCTCGAGTAGGCCCAGCAGTGCGTCTCAAGTAGGCCCAGCAGCGCGTCTCAAGTAGGCCCAGCAGCTGTGCTCATGTAGACCCAGCAGCACAGACTCGAGTAGGCCCAGCAGCATGTGGTCAGGTAGGCCCAGCAGTTTGGGCTTGAGTAGGCCCAGCAGCACAGTCTCGAGTAGGCCCAGCAGCACATTCTTGAGAAGGCCCAGGAGCACTGACTCAAGTAGGCCCAGCAGCACGGGTCTCGAGTTTGCCCAGCAGCACGGTCTAGTGGCGGCCCAGCAGCACGGGATCGAATAGGCCCAGCAGTACGGGCTCGAGTAGGCCCAGCAGTACGGGCTCAAGTAGGCCCAGCAGCACGGTCTTGAGTAGGCCCAGCAGCGTCTGCTCAATTAGGCACAGCAGCAAGGTCTTGGGTAGGCTCAGCAGCACGGGCTAGGTTAGTCCCAGCAGCACAGTCTCGTGTAAGCCCAGTAACATGGGCTTGAGTAGGCCCAGCAGCATGTGCTCATGTAGGCCCAGCAGCACGGACACGAGTAGGCCCAGCAGCATGTGTTCGAGTAGGCCCAGTATCATGTGTTCGAGTAGGCCCATAAACATATATTCGTTTAGGTCCAGCAACACAGTCTCGAGTAAGCCTAGTAACATGGGCTCGAGTAGGTCCAGCAGCATGTGCTCATGTAGGCCCAGCAGCATGTGTTCGAGTAGGCCCAGGAGCACGGTAACGCATAGGCCCGGCAGCAGGGGCTCAAGTAGACTAAACAGCACAGACATGAATAGGCCCAGCAGCATGGTCACGAATTGACCCAGCAGCACCGTCTCGAGTAGGCCCAGCAGCACGGGCTAGGTTAAGCCCAGGAGCACAGTCACGAGGAGGCCCAGCAGCATGGTCTTGAGTATGCCCAGCAGCACGGTCTCAAGTAGGCCCTGCAGCATGGTCTCGACAAGGCCCAGCAGCACGGGCTCGAGTAGGCCCAGCCGCATGGGCTAGGTTAGGCCCAGCAGCATGGTCTCGAGTAGGCCCAGCAGAGCGGGCTCAAGTTGGCCCAGCAGCACAGTCTCAAGTAGGCCCAGCAGCACGGGCTCAAGTAGGCCAAGCAGCACGGTCTCGGGTAGGCCCAGCAGCACGGTCTCGGGTAGGCCCAGCAGCACGGTCTCGGGTAGGCTCAGCATCACGGTCTCGAGTAGGCCCGGCAGCGCCATCTTGAGTAGGACCAGCGGGACGGTCACACGTAGGCTCGGCAGCATGGTCACGCGTAGGCCCAGCAGCACGGTCACGAGTAGGCCCAGCAGCACGGTCACGAGTAGGCCCAGCAGCACGGTCACGAGTAGGCCCGGCAGCATGATCTCGAGTCTGCCCAGCAGCACGGTCTCGAGTAGGCCCTGCAGCATGGTCTCGACAAGGCCCAGCAGCATGGGCTAGGTTAGGCCCAGCCGCATGGGCTCGAGTAGGCCCAGCAGCACGGTCTCGAGTAGGCCCAGCAGAGCGGTCTCGAGTTGGCCCAGCAGCTGTGCTCATGTAGGCCCAGCAGTATGGACTCGGGTAGACCCAGCAGCATGTGTTCATGTAGGCCCAGCATTATGGACTCGAGTAGGCCCAGCAGCACAGTCTCAAGTAGGCCCAGCAGCATGAGTTCGAGTAGGCCCAGCAGCACAGTCTCGAGTAGGCCCAGCAGCATGGGTCTCAAGTAGGCCCAGCAGCACAGTCTCGAGTAGGGCCAACAGCATGAGCTCGAGTAGGCCCA
The DNA here is from genome assembly GCF_047496795.1 of Chiloscyllium punctatum. Taxonomy (NCBI): domain Eukaryota; kingdom Metazoa; phylum Chordata; class Chondrichthyes; order Orectolobiformes; family Hemiscylliidae; genus Chiloscyllium; species Chiloscyllium punctatum. The sequence goes on from NC_092784.1 coordinate 32,812,175, forward strand.
GCAGCACAGTCTCGAGTAGGCCCAGCAGCATGGGTCTCAAGTAGGCCCAGCAGCACAGTCTCGAGTAGGCCCAGCAGCATGGGTCTCAAGTAGGCCCAGCAGCACAGTCTCGAGTAGGCCCAGCAGCATGGGTCTCAAGTAGGCCCAGCAGCACAGTCTCGAGTAGGGCCAACAGCATGAGCTCGAGTAGGCCCAGCAGCACAGTCTCGAGTAGGCCCAGCAGCATGGGTCTCAAGTAGGCCCAGCAGCAAGGTTTCGACTAGGGCCAACAGCACTGATTTGAGTAGACCCAGCAACATGGGCTCGAATAGGCCCAGCAGCTCAGGCTCGGGGAATCGCAGCAGCATGGACTTGAGGAGGCCCAGCAGCATGTGTTCGTGTAGTCCCAGCAGCACAGTCTCAAGTAGGTCCAGCAGCATGGGCTCGAGTAGGCCAGTAACATGGGCTCGAATAGGCCCAGCAGTATGTGTTTGTGTAGGGCCAGCAGTATTGACTTGAGTAGGCCCAGCAGCAACAGTCTTGAGTAGGCCCAGCAGCACTGTCTTGAGTATGCCCAGCAGGATGGGCTTGGTTAGGCCCAGCAGCATGGGCCCGAGTAGGCCCAGCAGCACGGGCTCGAGTAGGCCCAGTATCGCGGTCTCGAATAGGCCCAGCAGCATGGGCTCGAGTAGGCCCAACAGCATGGACTCACATAGGCCCATCAGCACTGGCTCGAATAGGCCCAGCAGCACGGATTCGAGTCGGCCCATGAGCTGTGCTCATGTAGACCCAGCAGCACCGACTTGAGTAGGCCCGGTAGCATGTGTTCGTGTAGGCCCAGCAGTATGGACTTGAGTAGGCCTAGCAGCATGGGCTCGAGTAGGCCTAACAGCACGGGCTCGAGTAGCCAAGCAGCAAGGACTCAAATAGACCCAGCAGCATGGACTCGAATAGGCCCAGTGGCACAGGTTTGACTAGGCCCAGCAGCACGGGCTCGAGTAGGCCCAGTATCGCGGTCTCGAATAGGCCCAGCAGCATGGGCTCGAGTAGGCTCAACAGCATGGACTCACATAGGTCCATCAGCACTGGCTCGAATAGGCCCAGCAGCACGGATTCGAGTCGGCCCATGAGCTGTGCTCATGTAGACCCAGCAGCACCGACTTGAGTAGGCCCGGTAGCATGTGTTCGTGTAGGCCCAGCAGTATGGACTTGAGTAGGCCTAGCAGCATGGGCTCGAGTAGGCCAAGCAGCAAGGACTCAAATAGACCCAGCAGCACGGACTCGAATAGGCCCAGCAGCACAGGTTTGACTAGGACCAGCAGCACGGTCTCGAGTAAGCCCAGTAACATGGGCTCGAGTAGGCCCAGCAGCATGTGCTCATGTAGGCCCAGCAGCAGGGACACGAGTAGGCCCAGCAGCATGTATTCGAGTAGGCCCAGAGTACGGGCTCAAGTAGACCCAGGAGGATGGGCTTGAGTAGGCCCAGCAGCAAGGGCTCAAGTAGGCCCAGCAGCGTGTTCTCAAGTAGGCCCAGCAGCACAGACTCGGGTAGGCCCAGCAGCATGTGTTCGGGTAGGCCCAGCAGCATGGGCTCAAGTAGGCCCAGCAGCACAGGCTCGAGCCGGCCCAACAACACGTACTCGAGTCGGCCCAACAGCACGGACTCGAGTCGGCCCAGCAGCACGGACTCGAGTAGGCCCAGCAGCACAGTCTCGAGTAGGCCCAGCAGCACGGACTCGAGTAGGCCCAGCAGCACGGACTCGAGTAGGCCCAGCAGCACAGTCTCGAGTAGGCCCAGCAGCACGGACTCGAGTAGGCCCAGCAGCACGGACTCGAGTAGGCCCAGCAGCACAGTCTCGAGTAGGCCCAGCAGTACGGACTCGAGTAGGGCCAGCAATGTGAGGTCGAGTACACCCAGCAGTGCAGGGTTATCCACCAGGCTGGTTGCAGGTCCGATAACAAGAATGACCGTAAAGTTGGGACACTTTATTTGTTTCTCTGCCTTCATATTCCATGTGTTTGCATATTTTTCTGTCTAAAAATGGTCCTGGGGAGTCGTCGCTCTGCACAACACTTTTCAGTATATTTTATAACAAGATTCAGTTGACAATAAATTTAAAAATCCTGTTGTCAGTGACTTGAATAAGGTTCAGCGAGGTTGTATTGTATTGAAACCTGGAATGTGCAGATTGTCTTATAAGTGTATGGGCAGGCTGCGTTCGGATATTTAAAGAATTTAATTTGAAGATGGATAGACAGAGGGTGGGTGTGGCGTGGTGGAGGAAAGGATGTTTTCTCTAGTTGGTCAATTCAAATTAGGGAACTGTGTCTCAAAGTTAATCCTTGCTCATTCATGGCAGAGAGGGAGAGAATTCTTTCTCGGAGGGTTGTCTTGAGTTTGGAACTCTGTCACAGAAGGGAGTGGAGCTGGGTATTTTGAATATTGCTCAGATAGGAGTAGATGGATCATTCCCAGGCAGGAGAATTGCAGGTTGACAGGAGTAGATGGGAATGTGGAATCCAAAGCTGAGAACATCAGCCATCATCTGACTGAATGGCACACAGTCACGAGGGGCTAAATTATCTACTTCTTGTAGATATTGTAGGTTGATATAACTCCTGGTCTGTGAGACAGAAATGACAGCTTAACTAACACTGTAAATACATCTGTTGGACTATAACCTGTGTGACTTTTGACTCAGAGTTTAATTGACACTTAAGGAAATGGTTTGATCTGATTTTGGAATCCATTGGTATCAACACAGGTACCAAATGCAATAGGGATTAAGTGGACATTCTGTTGAGAATCTGACAGTATGTCAGGGTAATGGTTAGTTGATATCCTGTAGAGACAAGGTCACTCTCGGCATGTTGAGATATGGAGGTTAGACTAATTTGTAATTGTGATTACACTGAATTCACAGGTTTTTGTTGTGACTGAGGATCAGTCAGATATACACCTGAAATTGGTAGCTCAATGTTCTGGTTTGCAACTTCATCAATGCACAGACCAGCACATTGTAAAACGGTAACGTGTGAATCTCAGCGTTCAGTAATTTCCTCTAATTCTTAGAAAATAAAGGAGTATTTGAAATGTGTGATCACTAGTGGTATGAACCATCACACGGGCAAAATTGGGAAGACTGGATATTTCTGTGCAAGCAGAGTTCTGACCATGATAGAGCCTGTGTGATCAGGAGCTGAAGCAGCATTCGCACCAACTGTGCATTGTTTATGACTGACACATGTGAACACAGAGAGAAACTGAGCAATGATCAAAAACAAGCTAAACGAGCTACACAGCTCTTACCCAACCAACTGCTGATGGGAAGGACAGAAATGGGGGAAGGTGCATTCACCCAAGTCTACAGGAGGTTCTGCGATGAGCACACATTCAACTAAAAGAGGTTTCTCTTAAACAGCAAATGCTTTCATCATTTGGCACCACAGAACCCAAGAATTGCTAAAAGGCACACTTTCAGAGCTTTGTCTTTTGCGCTTCAGAATAACTTGCAAAGGGACAACTTTAACACTGTATGACATGAGGGTGCTGATTGGTTGATAACTGCACTGTTTAGACATGCTACAGTGAAGAATGCATTAATGTTGATTGACAGTTAACTGCCAAACTTTGTTTAAATTTTCAAACAGACAAATTGAGGTAATTGACAAGAAAGGAACCAGCAGTGGCTGGGCACTTATTTTGTTGAGTGGATTCAGGTGCAGTGTGTGTGTACACATTCTCTCTCATCTACAAAGTGCCCGGTGTAATAACACGGAAGTGTACCTCACACTGCCAACCCAACTGACAATCCCAAATCCACTCACAGCTTAATTTGTTGCACACTCAGGATTATCCAGAAAAAGTCATCCAACTGCAGACTCCCATCTGATGGAGGGCACGAGAGTATGCCTTTTACTGACTGGGTACTGGAGTACTGTAAGCAGTTTTGATTCATCGAGATAAGGTATGACTTTATGGGGCTGGTACAGAAGGACTGTCTTCTGACCAAAGGCTAACAGATTGGGGCACCGTTCACTTGAATTTAGAAGAGTAAGCAATGATCGCAACGAAACATACAGGCTCCTTAATCAGCTTGACAGGGTAAATGCTGCCCCTCATGGGAGAGTTTTGGACCAGAGGGCATAATCTGAAAACTAAAGGGGCCCCAATTTAAGAGTCAGACAAGAAGGAAGTCCCTCTCTCAGAGGACTGAGTGTCTTTGGAACACCTTGTCACAGAGAGCTAGAGATAGGTGGAGACAGATAGATTCTTCATCAGTAGGAAGATTGAACCGTCACAGGAGGAAAGCAGGAAAGTGCATGTAAGGAATGTCAGATCAGCCATGATCCTATTCAATGGTGGAGCAAGTTCGGATGGTTAACACTTCTTCAGACATGCATTTGACCCTTCAAGGTAGAAATCCTCAGGTAATCCATCTGACACGGTTTGGCTGGTAAGAGATGTGACTGTACCAGCACAGGCAGGGATAACTACTTCAAATCAAGTGAAAAATCCCACAACACCGGGTTATAATCTGACACGTGTATTTGGAAGCACTAGCTTTCACAGCGTTGCTCCTTCATCAGTGACACTCTGAAAGCTAGTGCTTCCAAATAAACCTGTTGGACTATAACCTGGGTGTTGTGGGATTTTTCACTTTGTCCACCCCAGACCAACACTGGCTCCTCCACTTCATACTTTCGATAACATTAAATACATGACATGTAGTGAGGCTGTGTCCAGGGAAGGTTTCAATAAATAGGCAGCAGTCTCCATTTGGGCTAAATCATCTTATTCAAAAGAATGAACATTGCTGGTAACGATACATTGAACAAGAAAAACAAAAGGCTATTTATACCAATAAGATTTGTTCCTTCCTTAAAAAATACACCTTTCTATCAATAAAAAAATAGTCAAGTTTACTCGACAATCTAAGCTATTGTTGCTAATGGGGCAGAGGACTGGAGAGGAATAGCGTTCACGGTCCCTCTGGGGAGTTCAGTAGCATGTTCAGCCTTTAGCCTGTCACTCTAGATCATACTATACATCCTTCGTTTGTATCTGGTTAGGCTGGAGTTTCAGGCATTGTGCAATGGCCAAGTCAGCAAATGACAAGCAGCGGCTGTAGGGGAAATGGGGAGACACAGACAGCCAAGTTAGAACTGCACAATCACAGCAGAAGTTCAGAATCCTTCAAATTATCCCAGCTACCACCCAGTGGCTCATTCAAAGTGGCACCTGGACCTATCTCCCCAGAGGAACACCAGCAGCATTTCCAGGAGGGGGATCCTTGGGGAAGAACAGGAATCTCCTGAGACAGTGGACACACACCACCAATGTACACACCTGGAAATCCAACTCTGACATCCAGCCCCAAAGAAGAAGTCATGTACTATGGTTGCTGGAGATCAAGTTAAACTGGCAAGCTTCTCTTTTTATTCCAGTATCTTTTTCTTTGTACAACCCCCCCCAGTGTGGAAACAGGCCATTCAGCCCGACACATCCACACCAGACCCTGAGAAAAGCATCTCACCCAAACCCATCCTCCACCCGAAGCCATAACCCTGCATTTCCCATGGCTGATGCACCTAATCTACACATCCCCGAACACCCTGGGTAATTTGGTATAGCCAATTCGCTCTAATCTGCACATCTTTGGATTGTGGGAGGAAACCGGAGGACTCGGAGGAAACCCATGCAGACATGGGGGGGGGGGGGGGGGGGTGAGAATGTGCAACATTCACACAGTCGCCCGAGGGTGTGATCAAACCTGGGTCCCGGGCACTGTGAGGCAGCAGGCCTAACCACTGAGCCACTCTCCTGGGGAACTGAGCAAGCCAACATTTACTGCCTCTCCGATAGACCATAACAAAAATAGTGGAGAAACATAGCAATCTAGCAGCAACCTCAGACACTGAAAGGTCATTCACTTCAAATTCAATAGATTTCTCTTTGGAAGAAATACTTCTGAAAAAGAATGAAATTGTACTCAAAATGTAACCTTGCTTTCTCCTTCCTTTGATGTAGCCCGACCCGATGTCTTCCTTTCAGTACTTTCTCTCTTTAATTTCAGATCTCCAGGACCTGCAGTCCTTTTTTGTGATCTTAACCCCCCCTCAGTGTACAACTAACTGCCACAAAGGTTTGACTGGACAGGCTCTCACCCTGCTAGGCTGTAGGTCCCTGCATTCAAGTGGGGGAACAGAAACCAAACAGGTCCAACTGGGAAATGGGTCACTCTGACTCAACATTCATTTCAAAGATTGAGGAGTTGGAGCTCCAGATGTCAGTGCAGTTAGCTCCTGTTGTGCTGATATCTTATCTACTGTGTGTTTGAAGCTTCAAACTGAATGTGTCAATCAGGTCAGTGATGTCACCAATTTGTTAACTGTAGAGGCTACACACACACCAGGCACACAGTGAAGTGACCCACTGGACAAAGCTCTGGAGTGGCTGCACGTGGAGTGTTACATACAGTCCGGGTCACCGGGTTCTCCGAAGGATGTGGAAGCTTTGGACAGGGTTCAGAGGACACTTACGAGGATGTTGCCTGTATGGAGGGAAGGCTGAGGGACTTGAGGCTGTTCTTGTTGGAGAAAAGGTTGAGAGGTGACTTAATTGAGACATACAAGATAATGAGAGAACTAGGTGGGTGACCAGTGAGACAGCTTTCCACAGATGGCGATGATTAGCACGAGGGGACATAGCTTTGAATTGAGGGGCAATAGATATAGGACAAAGGTCAGAGTTAGTTTCTTTACTCAGAGTAGTAGTAAGGGTGTGGAACACACTGCCTGCAACAGTAGTATACTCACCAACTTTAAGGGCATTTAAATGGTCATTGGATAGGCATATCAATGAGAATGGAATAGTGTAGGCGAGGTGGGTTTCATATTGGTCTCACAGGTCAATGCAACATCGAAGGCCGAAGGGTCTGCACTGCGCTGGAATGTTCTATGTTCTGTAACATAACTTCCTCAATATGGTGAGGATTGATTATGAACGTGAGCTGGGATATGGGAGAGAAGAATGTGAGGGCTGTTTGGATTTGTGGAGCTTTGGAGCATGTTATGGAGGGTTGTGGTTGGTTCTGGAAGGAGTGGTTGGATATACAGGTCTGGAGAGACACTGCATCTTGTAACAAATGTCAACATTATTCACAGAGAGCAGAATGTTTAAGGACAATCAGGAGATCACACAGATCAGGAAAAGTGCGACTGAAACATAGAGTAAGCCAAGCTGCTGCAGTCCCCTGCTCCCCAATCTTAACTATCTCAAAGAGCTGATTTTTCTGAACTAATTGCAACTGATTGTAATTCTTTCCAGCAGTCACACAGTTGCTCACGATTAAACCTGGAAAAACAGTGTCCTGTTAGATCTACACATCATGATTGAAATTGTCAATCCAGGCACAGCAGAGGGACAGTGTGATATAAACGTGGGAGCGGGGTGTGAGGGGACAGGGACAGTGTGATATAAACGTGGGAGCGGGGGGTGAGGGGACAGGGACAGTGTGATATAAACGTGGGAGCGGGGGGTGAGGGGGACAGGGACAGTGTGATATAAACGTAGGAGCGGGGGGTGAGGGGGACAGGGACAGTGTGATATAATCGTGGGAGCGGGGGGTGAGGGGACAGTGTGATATAAACGTGGGAGCGGGGGGTGAGGGGACAGTGTGATATAAACGTGGGAGCGGGGGGTGAGGGGACAGTGTGATATAAACGTAGGAGCGGGGGGTGAGGGGGACAGGGACAGTGTGATATAAACGTGGGAGCGGGGGGTGAGGGGACAGTGTGATATAAACGTGGGAGCGGGGGGTGAGGGGACAGTGTGATATAAACGTGGGAGTGGGGGGTGAGGGGACAGTGTGATATAAACGTGGGAGCGGGGGGTGAGGGGACAGTGTGATATAAACGTGGGAGCGGGGTGTGAGGGGACAGGGACAGTGTGATATAAACGTGGGAGCGGGGGGTGAGGGGACAGGGACAGTGTGATATAAACGTGGGAGCGGGGGGTGAGGGGGACAGGGACAGTGTGATATAAACGTAGGAGCGGGGGGTGAGGGGGACAGGGACAGTGTGATATAATCGTGGGAGCGGGGGGTGAGGGGACAGTGTGATATAAACGTGGGAGCGGGGGGTGAGGGGACAGTGTGATATAAACGTGGGAGCGGGGGGTGAGGGGACAGTGTGATATAAACGTAGGAGCGGGGGGTGAGGGGGACAGGGACAGTGTGATATAAACGTGGGAGCGGGGGGTGAGGGGACAGTGTGATATAAACGTGGGAGCGGGGGGTGAGGGGACAGTGTGATATAAACGTGGGAGCGGGGGGTGAGGGGACAGTGTGATATAAACGTGGGAGCGGGGGGTGAGGGGACAGTGTGATATAAACGTGGGAGCGGGGTGTGAGGGGACAGTGTGATATAAACGTGGGAGCGGGGGGTGAGGGGACAGTGTGATATAAACGTGGGAGCGAGGGGTGAGGGGGACAGGGACAGTGTGATATAAACGTAGGAGCGGGGGGTGAGGGGGACAGGGACAGTGTGATATAAACGTGGGAGCGGGGTGTGAGGGGACAGTGTGATATAAACGTGGGAGCGGGGGGTGAGGGGACAGTGTGATATAAACGTGGGAGCGGGGGGTGAGGGGACAGGGACAGTGTGATATAAACGTGGGAGCGGGGGGTGAGGGGACAGTGTGATATAAACGTGGGAGCGGGGGGTGAGGGGACAGGGACAGTGTGATATAAACGTGGGAGCGGGGGGTGAGGGGACAGTGTGATATAAACGTGGGAGCGGGGGGTGAGGGGACAGGGACAGTGTGATATAAACGTGGGAGCGGGGTGTGAGGGGACAGTGTGATATAAACGTGGGAGCGAGGGGTGAGGGGACAGTGTGATATAAACGTGGGAGCGGGGGGTGAGGGGACAGGGACAGTGTGATATAAACGTTGGAGCGGGGGGTGAGGGGACAGGGACAGTGTGATATAAACGTAGGAGCGGGGTGTGAGGGGACAGTGTGATATAAACGTGGGAGCGGGGGGTGAGGGGACAGTGTGATATAAACGTGGGAGCGGGGGGTGAGGGGACAGGGACAGTGTGATATAAACGTGGGAACGGGGGGTGAGGGGACAGTGTGATATAAACGTGGGAGCGGGGGGTGAGGGGACAGTGTGATATAAACGTGGGAGCGGGGGGTGAGGGGACAGGGACAGTGTGATATAAACGTGGGAGCGGGGGGTGAGGGGACAGTGTGATATAAACGTGGGAGCGGGGGGTGAGGGGACAGTGTGATATAAACGTGGGAGCGGGGGGTGAGGGGACAGTGTGATATAAACGTGGGAGCGGGGGGTGAGGGGACAGGGACAGTGTGATATAAACGTGGGAGCGGGGGGTGATATAAACGTGGGAACGGGGGGTGAGGGGACAGTGTGATATAAACGTGGGAACGGGGGGTGAGGGGGACAGGGACAGTGTGATATAAACGTGGGAGCGGGGTGTGAGGGGACAGTGTGATATAAACGTGGGAGCGGGGGGTGAGGGGACAGTGTGATATAAACGTGGGAGCGGGGGGTGAGGGGACAGGGACAGTGTGATATAAACGTGGGAGCGGGGGGTGAGGGGACAGGGACAGTGTGATATAAACGTGGGAGCGGGGGGTGAGGGGACAGGGACAGTGTGATATAAACGTGGGAGCGGGGGGTGAGGGGACAGTGTGATATAAACGTGGGAGCGGGGGGTGAGGGGACAGTGTGATATAAACGTGGGAGCGGGGGGTGAGGGGACAGTGTGATATAAACGTGGGAGCGGGGGGTGAGGGGACAGGGACAGTGTGATATAAACGTGGGAGCGGGGGGTGAGGGGACAGGGACAGTGTGATATAAACGTGGGAGCGGGGGGTGAGGGGACAGGGACAGTGTGATATAAACGTGGGAGCGGGGGGTGAGGGGACAGTGTGATATAAACGTGGGAGCGGGGGGTGAGGGGACAGTGTGATATAAACGTGGGAGCGGGGGGTGAGGGGACAGTGTGATATAAACGTGGGAGCGGGGGGTGAGGGGACAGTGTGATATAAACGTGGGAGCGGGGGGTGAGGGGACAGGGACAGTGTGATATAAACGTGGGAGCGGGGGGTGAGGGGACAGGGACAGTGTGATATAAACGTGGGAGCGGGGGGTGAGGGGACAGTGTGATATAAACGTGGGAGCGGGGGGTGAGGGGACAGGGACAGTGTGATATAAACGTGGGAGTGGGGGGTGAGGGGGACAGTGTGATATAAACGTGGGAGCGGGGGGTGAGGGGACAGTGTGATATAAACGTGGGAGCGGGGTGTGAGGGGACAGGGACAGTGTGATATAAACGTGGGAGCGGGGGGTGAGGGGACAGGGACAGTGTGATATAAACGTGGGAGCGGGGTGTGAGGGGACAGGGACAGTGTGATATAAACGTGGGAGCGGGGGGTGAGGGGACAGTGTGATATAAACGTGGGAGCGGGGGGTGAGGGGACAGGGACAGTGTGATATAAACGTGGGAGCGGGGGGTGAGGGGACAGTGTGATATAAACGTGGGAGCGGGGGGTGAGGGGACAGTGTGATATAAACGTGGGAGCGGGGGGTGAGGGGACAGTGTGATATAAACGTGGGAGCGGGGGGTGAGGGGACAGTGTGATATAAACGTGGGAGCGGGGGGTGAGGGGGACAGTGTGATATAATCGTGGGAGCGGGGTGTGAGGGGGACAGTGTGATATAAACGTGGGAGCGGGGGGTGAGGGGACAGTGTGATATAAACGTGGGAGCGGGGGGTGAGGGGGACAGTGTGATATAAACGTGGGAGCGGGGGGTGAGGGGACAGTGTGATATAATCGTGGGAGCGGGGTGTGAGGGGGACAGTGTGATATAAACGTGGGAGCGGGGGGTGAGGGGACAGTGTGATATAAACGTGGGAGCGGGGGGTGAGGGGGACAGGGACAGTGTGATATAAACGTGGGAGCGGGGGGTGAGGGGACAGGGACAGTGTGATATAAACGTGGGAGCGGGGTGTGAGGGGACAGGGACAGTGTGATATAAACGTGGGAGCGGGGGGTGAGGGGACAGGGACAGTGTGATATAAACGTGGGAGCGGGGGGTGAGGGGACAGGGACAGTGTGATATAAACGTGGGAGCGGGGTGTGAGGGGGACAGTGTGATATAAACGTGGGAGCGGGGGGTGAGGGGACAGTGTGATATAAACGTGGGAGCGGGGGGTGAGGGGGACAGGGACAGTGTGATATAAACGTGGGAGCGGGGGGTGAGGGGGACAGGGACAGTGTGATATAAACGTGGGAGCGGGGGGTGAGGGGACAGGGACAGTGTGATATAAACGTGGGAGCGGGGGGTGAGGGGACAGTGTGATATAAACGTGGGGGGTGAGGGGGACAGTGTGATATAAACGTGGGGGGTGAGGGGGACAGTGTGATATAAACGTGGGAGCGGGGGTGAGGGGACAGTGTGATATAAACGTGGGGGGTGAGGGGGACAGTGTGATATAAACGTGGGAGCGGGGGGTGAGGGGACAGTGTGATATAAACGTGGGGGGTGAGGGGACAGTGTGATATAAACGTGGGAGCGGGGGGTGAGGGGACAGTGTGATATAAACGTGGGAGCGGGGGGTGAGGGGACAGTGTGATATAAACGTGGGAACGGGGGGTGAGGGGGACAGGGACAGTGTGATATAAACGTGGGAGCGGGGGGTGAGGGGACAGGGACAGTGTGATATAAACGTGGGAGCGGGGGGTGAGGGGACAGTGTGATATAAACGTGGGAGCGGGGGGTGAGGGGACAGTGTGATATAAACGTGGGAGCGGGGGGTGAGGGGACAGTGTGATATAAACGTGGGAGCGGGGGGTGAGGGGACAGTGTGATATAAACGTGGGAGCGGGGGGTGAGGGGACAGTGTGATATAAACGTGGGAGCGGGGGGTGAGGGGACAGTGTGATATAAACGTGGGAGCGGGGGGTGAGGGGACAGGGACAGTGTGATATAAACGTGGGAGCGGGGGGTGAGGGGACAGTGTGATATAAACGTGGGGGGTGAGGGGGACAGTGTGATATAAACGTGGGGGGTGAGGGGGACAGTGTGATATAAACGTGGGAGCGGGGGGTGAGGGGACAGTGTGATATAAACGTGGGGGGTGAGGGGGACAGTGTGATATAAACGTGGGAGCGGGGGGTGAGGGGACAGTGTGATATAAACGTGGGAGCGGGGGGTGAGGGGACAGTGTGATATAAACGTGGGAGCGGGGGGTGAGGGGACAGTGTGATATAAACGTGGGAGCGGGGGGTGAGGGGACAGGGACAGTGTGATATAAACGTGGGAGCGGGGGGTGAGGGGACAGGGACAGTGTGATATAAACGTGGGAGCGGGGGGTGAGGGGACAGTGTGATATAAACGTGGGGGGTGAGGGGGACAGGGACAGTGTGATATAAACGTGGGAGCGGGGGGTGAGGGGGACAGGGACAGTGTGATATAAACGTGGGAACGGGGGGTGAGGGGGACAGGGACAGTGTGATATAAACGTGGGAGCGGGGGGTGAGGGGACAGTGTGATATAAACGTGGGAGCGGGGGGTGAGGGGACAGTGTGATATAAACGTGGGAGCGGGGTGAGGGGACAGTGTGATATAAACGTGGGGTGTGAGGGGACAGGGACAGTGTGATATAAACGTGGGGTGTGAGGGGACAGGGACAGTGTGATATAAACGTGGGAGCGGGGGGTGAGGGGGACAGGGACAGTGTGATATAAACGTGGGAGCGGGGGGTGAGGGGACAGTGTGATATAAACGTGGGAGCGGGGGGTGAGGGGACAGTGTGATATAAACGTGGGAGCGGGGGGTGAGGGGACAGTGTGATATAAACGTGGGAGCGGGGGGTGAGGGGACAGTGTGATATAAACGTGGGAGTGGGGGGTGAGGGGACAGTGTGATATAAACGTGGGAGCGGGGGGTGAGGGGGACAGTGTGATATAAACGTGGGAGCGGGGGGTGAGGGGACAGTGTGATATAAACGTGGGAGCGGGGGGTGAGGGGACAGTGTGATATAAACGTGGGAACGGGGGGTGAGGGGGACAGGGACAGTGTGATATAAACGTGGGAGCGGGGGGTGAGGGGACAGTGTGATATAAACGTGGGAGCGGGGGGTGAGGGGACAGTGTGATATAAACGTGGGAGTGGGGGGTGAGGGGACAGTGTGATATAAACGTGGGAGCGGGGGGTGAGGGGGACAGTGTGATATAAACGTGGGAGCGGGGGGTGAGGGGACAGTGTGATATAAACGTGGGAGCGGGGGGTGAGGGGACAGGGACAGTGTGATATAAACGTGGGAGCGGGGGGTGAGGGGACAGTGTGATATAAACGTGGGAGCGGGGGGTGAGGGGACAGTGTGATATAAACGTGGGAGCGGGGGGTGAGGGGACAGTGTGATATAAACGTGGGAGCGGGGGGTGAGGGGACAGTGTGATATAAACGTGGGAGTGGGGGGTGAGGGGACAGTGTGATATAAACGTGGGAGCGGGGGGTGAGGGGACAGTGTGATATAAACGTGGGAGCGGGGGGTGAGGGGACAGGGACAGTGTGATATAAACGTGGGAGCGGGGGGTGAGGGGACAGTGTGATATAAACGTGGGAGTGGGGGGTGAGGGGACAGTGTGATATAAACGTGGGAGCGGGGGGTGAGGGGACAGTGTGATATAAACGTGGGAGCGGGGGGGTGAGGGGACAGGGACAGTGTGATATAAACGTGGGAGCGGGGGGTGAGGGGACAGTGTGATATAAACGTGGGAGTGGGGGGTGAGGGGACAGTGTGATATAAACGTGGGAGCGGGGGGTGAGGGGACAGTGTGATATAAACGTGGGAGCGGGGGGTGAGGGGACAGGGACAGTGTGATATAAACGTGGGAGCGGGGGGTGAGGGGACAGTGTGATATAAACGTGGGAGCGGGGGGTGAGGGGACAGTGTGATATAAACGTGGGAGCGGGGGGTGAGGGGACAGGGACAGTGTGATATAAACGTGGGAGTGGGGGGTGAGGGGACAGTGTGATATAAACGTGGGAGCGGGGGGTGAGGGGACAGGGACAGTGTGATATAAACGTGGGAGCGGGGGGTGAGGGGACAGTGTGATATAAACGTGGGAGCGGGGGGTGAGGGGACAGTGTGATATAAACGTGGGGGGTGAGGGGACAGTGTGATATAAACGTGGGAGCGGGGGGTGAGGGGACAGTGTGATATAAACGTGGGGGGTGAGGGGACAGTGTGATATAAACGTGGGAGCGGGGGGTGAGGGGACAGTGTGATATAAACGTGGGAGCGGGGTGTGAGGGGACAGTGTGATATAAACGTGGGAGCGGGGGGTGAGGGGACAGTGTGATATAATCGTGGGAGCGGGGGGTGAGGGGGACAGGGACGTCCTGCCTGCAGCAGAGTGACAGTGTGACCTGACAGAGAGCGCCCAAGGCTACATTTGTTTGCAAAATCTTAATTTGTTAAGTTTTTTTTATAGAAGAAGTATAAAAAAAGTAAGATTGGTCAAAAAATATATAAATAAAAGCTTTTTTGAAAAAAAAAGCAGAGGGATTGCATGACATTTCTGAGCATAGCTCCACAGACAGGCTGCTTTCAAGATTTGAAAATACAAAACCAGTGACTAGAATGATTACTGGACAAGGCAGTTGAAGAACATTAACAATATTTTGAGACATAATCAAACTCCTTGAACATAATCTGCTCCTTGTCAGTGAGAAGTCTGGGCTCCCGTGGCGGGGTCAGTGTTGCTTCCTCTGCGGTGAACTCCTCGTCAAAGTTACTGACATCCTCCCGGTCACGGATGGTGGGAACAAAAGGTGGCTTCACTTTCTTGGCCAGCAAGGCTTGCCAATCTATCTCCTGCAAAATAACGTTTCCAAAACGGGTATTAACAACAAATGTTTGGAGAAGAGCATCACAATGGAAATAAAACAGCAAACTGCTGGGAAGGGGGAACTGTTACGGTGCCCTGGACATGGTGTGACATAATGACACAGCCGTGGCAAATCAGAGGTGTATTACTGACAGCAAACAAAAGCACACGTCGCTGGAAAAGCTCAGCAGATCTGACAGCATCTGTGAAGAGAAATTAGAGTTAACATCTCAAGAGGATTGTTGTTGGCATTTATAAAGAGGAGGTCACATTGCAGACTATGCAGGACGTTGTATAGGACAGGTTAGAACTGGTGAGGGTATGTGAAAGCTGCATGATCTTGTGTCAGCCCTCTGATGGGTGACTCATGTTCCCGTATTTGCCGAAAACAGCTGTCAACTTCTTTCTCTGTCTTTGTAGCTCATGATACTGCAGGAGAGTGAGCGCTTTGTCCTGAATTGTTGGACTCGCCCCGAGAGCTCGATTGTAATCAGTGCAAGGAAGGTTAGAGCCATTGATTCAGCAGCTCCCGATGGGCAGAAGGGAGGGAAACGTTCTGCGTTTTGCCTTTCTATTTATTTATTTATTTAATAAGTGTTCATATTTAAGTAATTTGTGTCATTGAGTCTTCTCTTAACTACATGTAACTGACCCTGAAGAACAGTTCAGATGTACTTTGTGATCCAAGCCAGGAGGAAATGGCCGATCGTGAAACAAACTCGACTCTCTGCTACTCTCTCCCCACCCCAACCCTCCTCTGGCTTATCTCTCCACCCTTCAGGCTCACTGCCTTTATTCCTGATGAAGGGCTTTTGCCCGAAACGTCGATTTCGCTGCTTGTTGGATGCTGCCTGAACTGCTGTGCTCTTCCAGCCCCACTCTAATCCAGAATCTGGTTTCCAGCATCTGCAGTCATTGTTTTGACCCCTCTGACTACTTGGCAGTACAGTTCAGGAATCACCTCTGACTATTCCTCGGCAAAACATTTCCAAAACATTAGTAAGATAATCTACATTGGCTCCTTTAGATACTGTTCAGGGGAATGGCCTCTTAGGGCATAACAGCAGCATCCAAGTTCACCAGAGTTGGGTCTGTTGCAGAGGAAGGGAGAGATAAACAGAGAAATACTGTAATTTTAGGGGATACAATCTGAAGGGGATTAGATAGGCATTTCTCTGGCTGCAAATTAGACTCCAGGATGGTATGTTGCCTCCTGTTGCCAGGGTTCTGGATGTCTCAGAGCAGGTACAGGACACTGTGGAAGGAGACGGTGAACAGCCAGTGGTCATGGTATCTATTGGTACTAGTGACATAAGGTCAGTATTGGGATGAGATCCTAAAAGCAGAATATAGGTCAGTTGGAGGCATGGGTAGAAAAGTGGCAGATGGGGTTTAGTCTGAACAAATGTGAGGTGGTGTGGTTTGGAAGGTCAAGTACAGGTGGAAATGATACAGTGATTGGCAGAACACTGAGGGGGGGATCTGGGTGAACCGGCCCACAGATATCTGAAGGTAGAAGCACAGGTAAAGAAGGTAGTAAAAGAGGCCTCAGGCCTGCTTGCCTTTACTGGAAGGGGCATTGAGGATAAGGATAGGGAAGTGATACTGCAGCTTCACAGAACTTTAGCTAGGCCACACCTGGAATATTTCATACACCATCAGAAGGATGTACATGTTCTGGAGAGGGTCCAGAAAAGGTTTACCAGGACGTTTGCCAGCTATGGGGATTTTAGTTATGAAGAAAGGTTGGACAGACTGGTTTGTTTTCACTGGAACACAGGAGGTTGAGGGGTGACCTGAATAAGATTGTGAATGGCATGGATAGAGCAGTAAGTCGGAGGCTTTTCCCACTGTGGGAGGGATCAGTTACGAGGGGACACAGGGTCATGGTGTAGGGGAAATGGGGCTTGTGCATGTGTGTTTAAGAGAGACGTACAAGGTGGGTCTTTCACACAAAAGGTGATGGGTGCCTGGAATGTTCGGCCACAACAGCAGCATTCACAAAGCACCTGGACAAATACCTGAACAGGAAGGGAAGAGAGGGAGACAGATCCTGTAACGGAAGACAGTTTTAGTATTGTGATGATGCTGTCACTTTACTTTGTCCTCTTTTTTTTTTGAAGAGAAGTCATAAACGCAGAGGTGCGAAAGAGGTCTAGGAAGCTGGATTTTTTTTTTAAAAAACAGTTTAACAATGAAAGAGGAGTGGCCAGTTCTCCCAGGTCAGGCTTTCCTAGATTTTTTTTTTAAGCTGTAGGAGTCACAAGATGTTGGAGTCCAGAAGGGTTGCAAACATCAGGAAAGGATTCCTCGGACTCTCTCTGAAATCTCTCTCTGGGTGTTGCTCCCTCCTGCCTGTAAGAATCTGTGTGTGTGAATCTACCTTTTTACCGAGGGGTATGTTATTGGGAGGTTACTGTGTTAGAACAGTTAACTAGTTAAGTTACTGTATTGAGTATTTGGTTACGGTTTCAAATAGTCAGGTTATTCTAAATGCCACTTTTGTTTGTATGTAGTGTTTAAATAAACGGTCTTTTGCTCAAAGCTGAGTTGTCTGACAGTTGCATTCCACGTGGAACACCCAACTTCACATCTCCCTTTAAAATAAGATAAAGTTAGGCTCGAGGCTACCTTCTTCAAATACTTTGAGACAGTCTGGCCTGGTCCATAACAGTATGGAAGGGCAAAATGTGTTGCTGCATGCTTAGAGGACTGAAGGGCCTGTTCTAGGGCTATGTTGCTCTTTGGGTCAAGTGACGCTTACTTAGAACCAACAGATGCTTATTATACCTGAACAAAGCATGAACATCAAAATCTCATATCTATATTTTTGTCAAGGTATATGGGGACAGCAGTACGTGATCTAGCCCTCCCCAAGCCTGTTCCACAATTCAATGAGATCATGGCTGACCAGTGGTTGAAGTCCTCTTTTGGTCCATTTCCCTTAATACTATTGCTTAACAAGTATGGATCTTCATATCATGTCCAAAATTAAGAATTGCTCCAGCAGCAATGGTCATTTAGAGTGATGGAGACAGACCCTTCGGTCCAACCAATCCATGCCGACCAGATTTCCCAACCCAATCTAGTCCCACCTGCCAGCACCCGGCCCATATCCCTCCAAACCCTTCCTATTCATATACCCATCCAGGTGCCTTTTAAATTGTACCAGCCTCCACCACTTCCTCTGGCAGCTCAATCCATACACGTACCACCCTCTGTGTGAAAACGGTGCCCCTTTTAAACATTTCCCCTCTCTAGTTTTGGACTCACACATCCGAGGGAAAAGAACTTGCCTATTTACCCTATCCATGCCCCTCATGATTTTGTAAACCTCTATATAAGGTCACCCCTCAGCCTCCGACGCTCCAAGGAAAACAGCCCCAGCCTATTCAACCTCTCCCTATAGTTCAAATCCTCCAACCCTGGTAACATCCTTGTAAATCTTTTCTGAACCTTTTCAAGTGTCACAACATCCTTCCTATAGCAGGGAGTGCACACAATATTCCAACAGTGGCCTAACCAATGTCCTGTACAGCCGCAACATGACCTCCCAACTCCTGTACTCAATACTCTGACCAATAAAGGAAAGCATACCAAACGCCTTCTTCACTATCCTATCTACCTGAGACTCCACTTTCAAGGAGCTATGAACCCGCACTCCTAGGTCTCTGTTCAAAACCTCTTACCAGGTTTGATGTGAAAGTGCTTCCTAGCATCCCTCTCCCAAACAGTAATCATCTGGTTCATGTCCAGTTTGTTGTTTGCAGCCAAGTTAGAAGTGGAACATTGCAATAATCTTTGGGCAGAGGTACCACCAACATTGGAGCTGCCTGGGTTACTGACAACGAGAATAAAATGAAGCAGCAAAAGGGGCATCTGATCAAAGTCAGTTTATAAAACAGGGAAAAGCCAAGCTCAATACAGGAGGTGGAGGAGGAAAGAGAGCAACGGAAGTTTTGCATCCATAAAAAGGCAACCAAAAAAGTATTCTATAAGCTGCTAAACAGCAAAAAGGGCAAAAAGAAAGGTTAATGAAATGACTGAATATGAGTGGGTTTGGGGCACTTGGTCCGGGGGCAGAGATATTTATCGTTCTAACACCACCACAGTCTGTGCCTGCATACAGCATGACCTAGGTCAAGAGTGTGGTGCTGGGAAAGCACAGCAGGTCAGGCAGCATCCGAGCGGCAGGAGAATCAACGGTTCAGGCAGAAGCCCTTCCTCAGGAATCAGCATGACCTAGACAACAGCCAGCTTTGGGCTAGTAAGTGACAAGCAATATTCATAGCACTCCAGTACTCTGCACTGCCCTTTCAAAACAAAAAAGCAAGCATAGAAAGGGTTTACCCAAATGAGTTCCAGGTACAAGAGACTTCAATTATGGGGATAGATTGGAGAAGCTGGGGGCTGTTCTCCTTAAAGAGGAGGTGGTTCCAGAGGAGATTTGTGGACAAAATCATGAGGGGGGGTAGATACAGCAAACAGAGAGAGAAACCATTTCCAAGGGCAACTGAGGAGACCAAAGGACACCTCAATCTGCTTCTCACAATGTAGGCCTCTTCCCACAGGGAAAATAAACCCAGCCTTTTCAGTCTCTCTTCATAGTGGAGACTTTCTATCTCAGCTAACATCCTGGCAAATCTCCCCTGCACTCTCTCCAGTGCAAGTGTGTCCTTCCGATGGTGTGACAAACACACAGTACTTCACCTGTGGGTATACTGGGACCATGTAATACTGGGGGGGTAAATTGTAAAGGGGGTGCAGCAGCAGAAGACCACGATGTAAATGGGCATAGATTATCGAAGGTAGGAGGTTAGATGGAGAGAGCAATAAGTAAAGCATACTGTGTTCTCAGCTATATTAGAAACACCTCGACCACAAGAGCAAGAAAGTGATGTTGAACTTATACAAGACACTTATTAGACTTCTGCTGGAGTATTATGGACAGTTACAGGCACCATGTCACAGGAAGGATGCAAATAAACGGGAGTGAGTGCAAACACAATGTACCAGAATGTTTCCAGGAATGAGAATTTTCATCAACGAGGACAGATTGAAGAAACTGGGACTGTTTCCCTTGGATAGAGAGATCAGATTGAGGTTTATAAAACCATGAGCAGCTGGACAGAGTACACAAGGAGAAGCTGTTTTCGCTTGTTAACAAGTGAAGAGGACGAGAGCAGGGCTTTAAACTGATGGGCAAGTGAAGCAAGGCTGGCATGAACAGCCAGTCAAATGGAATGCACGCCCTGGAAAGGTGGTAGAGACATCATCTGAGGCATTGAAGACAGCATCAGATGAATACTTAGAAAGGTAATGATGTGAATACAGATGGGGAAAAGGGAGGAGATTGGTACTAGAGCAGTACTAAGAGACGACATGACAGAGGATTCATCCAGTGAGGCAACTTGGGGAGAATTTCGGTATAAGGAAGCTGCAGTCATTACGAGGGGGTTATATATGGACCTCCCAATAGCCAGTAGGAATTAGAGGAGCAGGTGTGTAAACAGATTATGGAAAGATGCAAAAACAGAGGTGTGGTGATTTTAATTTTCCCAACTTTCACAAGGACTCCCTTAGTTAGGGCAGAATTTGTTAGGTGCATGCAGGAGGGATTTCTGAAACAAATGTGTGGAGAATCCAGCTGGGGGGGTAAGGGCCATATTGGACCTTGGAATGGAGCCTAGTCGAGTGGTCAAACTTCAGTGGGAGAACACTTTGGGAACAATGATCCGAACTGTGTAAGTTTTCAGCTGGTTATGGGAAAGGATAACACAAAACTAAAGGTCTGCAGACGTTCAAAATTTAGAAATAGAGACAAAAATTGGTGGAAAAACTTAGCAGCTCTGTTGGCATCTGTGAAGAGAAAGCAGAGTTAACATTTCAGACAAAGAAAAGGCTGGTATCTCTGCTGAAAGTGGGGTGATGGGGGGAGTAAATGGGAGGTGGAGATGGAGCTCGCGGGGGGGGGGGGGGGGGACAGAGAGGGAGAGGGAGAGACAGACAGACAGAGAGAGACAGAGAGAGACAGAGAGAGACAGAGAGAGACAGAGAGAGACAGAGAGAGACAGAGAGAGACAGAGAGAGACAGATAAAGAAGTGGGTAAAGATCAGCCTGGGGGAATTGAAAGCTGCTAATGGGGACCATTAATGACTGACAATGGATTATTTGTGGTTGAAACCCATATGATGACAAGGCTGTGGGAGGTGGGCTAAAGACATGGGAGAAGGTCATCAGGACCTGAAATGTTCAAACTCGCTAATGAGTCCTGAAGGCTGCAAATGGAAAATGAGGTTCTGACCTTGAAGCTTGTGCTGCATTTCAGCAGAACACCACACTATGTTTTCAGCTTGCTGTCACCTGCCATGTCAACACACCATTGCATTCCCCAGCCAATATCGCTGTCTCTGCAGCCTTCAGGCCTCAATATCATGTTCAACCGATTTCCACCAAACCACCACCCACCTACCATCTCCACTCCATCTTTTGGAAAGGTAAATTAGGCAAAGACTAATTATAATCATATTAAACAGCAACTGGAAAAATCTGGGAGTTGTGTGGAGTTTGGACATTCTCCACAGTGTCTGTGTGGGTTTTCACTGGGTGCTCCAGTTTCCTCTCTCAGTCCAAAGACATGCAGGTTAGGTGGCCTGACCAGACTAAATTGCCCAGAGTATCCAGAGGTGTGCAGGTTGGCAGATCAGCAATGGGAAATGCAGGGTTACGGGAGAGCACAAGTGTGTGGGATGCTCTTTGGAGTGTCAGTGCAGGCTCGATGGGCCAAATGGCCTTTATCTGCACTCTAGGATTCCATGATTCTATGGGGGCAGCTGTTTGAAGGTAAATCCATATCTGACAATGTGGGAGTCTTAAAAGTTGGTTGACCAGAGTTCAGGATCAGCATATTCCTGAAAGATGAGGGTGGCAAGGTTTGGGAACCTTGGATGACGAGAGATATTGTAAGTTTAGTTAAAAGAAAAGGGAGGATGTGGAAGGTTTAAGAAACAGAAACCAAACAAAGCCCTTGAGGAGTGACCAGTGGTGTGCCACAAGGATCGGTGCTGGGTCCACTGCTTTTTGTCATTTATATAAATGATCTGGATGTGAACATAGGAGGAATAGTTAGTAATTTTGCAGAGGACACCAAAGTTGGAGGTGTAGGGGACAGCAAAGAGGGTTATCTCAGATTACAACAGGATCTGGACCAGATGGGCTGAGAAGTGGCAGATAGAGTTTAATTTAGATAAATGTGCGGAGCTGCATTTTGGAAATCAGAGCAGGACTTATACATTAAGGCCCTTGGGAGTGTTGCTGAACAAAGGGACCTTGGAGTGCAGGTTCATAGCTCCTTGAAAGTGGAGTCGCAGGTAGATAGGATAGTGAAGGCGGTGTTTGGTATGCTTTCCTTTATTGGTCAGAGTAGTGAGTACAGGAGTTGGGAGGTCATGTTGTGGCTGTACAAGCCAGTGATTAGATGAGATTAGATTCCCTCCAGTGTGGAATCAAGCCATTTGGCCTAACAAATCCATACCGACCCTCTGAAGAGTAACCCACCCAGACCCAATTCTCCCTGACTCAGGCACCTAATGTCGGTATCTGCAAGCAGAGCATTTGCTTTTTTAAGACAGCTGGATTTGTTTAAAATAAAAATAAAAGTAAAATAAATAGGCAAATGCTGTTTGAAAATACTGACACTTACCAGCAGGTGGTGATAGACCTGACTCCACAACTATTCTAAACAGAATCTCATCCTTTCTAACAGGGACACAAAACATCAGGAGAATTAAACAGGACAGACTTCCAGAATATGAAACCAGATGGATCTAACACATCACGGATTATCAAAAATACACAAACCTGGTGCCCCCTCAGCCCCACAGTCTCCCTACGTGCTACACCAACATACAGCATAGCCAGAGAACTCCACCCAAAACTAAAATACCTAACTGAAGATTCACGCCACTCCACCCAGGAATTCCGGAACACCGCCAAAGACACCAAGATAGAAGAGGGCAAAATAATGGTCTCCTTTGACACTAAAGCTCTTTTCACATCAATTAACATTGACTTGGTCAAAGAAACACTGGCATCACTACTAGGAAAACCAGGACCACAAACACCAGACAGCGCCTACTTCATCAGCAAAGACAATGTCCTCAAGCTCTTGGATCTGTGCCTCACCACCCACTTCACATTCAATACCAAAACCAACAAACAAGTCAATGGAACACCCAGGGATCCCCAATATCAGGGCTCATAGCGGAAGCAGTAATGCAGAGACTTGAACAAGCTGCCCTCCCGTCTACCCAACCCAAACTTTGGGTCCACTTCATGGACGACACCTCTGTCATCACAAACCTGAACAAATTGGAGGAAACATACAACACCATCAACAATATCCTGACAGGCACCAAATTCACAAAACAGGAGGAGAACAACAACAGACTCCCGTTCCTAAATGTGACAGTTGGACGTACAGCTAATGGAGAACTTCAAACCAGCATTTACAGAAAAACAACAAACCCAGACCAAATACTTCACTTCAGAAACAATCATCCCAACATCCACAAACAGAGCTGCATCAAGACATTATTTCAACGATCTACACCACACTGCAGCACCCAAGAACTACAAACTGCAGAAGAAAAATATCGATACTACATTATTAAGAAAACTGGGTACCCAGTAAACACAATCCACTGATTCCTCAGAAACAAACCAAACAAGCAAATACAATGCAACCAAAAACTATAGCCGCACAAACTTACATCAAAGGCATATCAGAAATGACTTCCAGACTACTCAGACAACTTGGCTTCATGGTAGCCCATAAACCTACCAACACGCTTAACCAGCGACTAATGAACTGAAAGGATCCAATAGATACAACCAGCAAAACTAAGCTTATTTACAAGATACCATTCAAGGACTGTAAAAACAAAGAACACTACATCGGACAAATTAGCAGGAAACTCCCCACCAGGATACATGGACACTAACTGACCAGGAAAACACATGACCCACTACCACTAGTTTCTATACATACAGACAAAGGAGGACACCACTTTGACTGGGACAACACACACATCTTAGGACAGGCGCAACAAAGACATGCGCAAGAATTCTTAGAGGCATGGCATTGTTACCAGAACTCCATCAATAAACACATCGACTTAGACCCCATCAACCTTCCCTTGGGAAAAAGAACAGGAAATGACGTCACCCACCTTAACAAACCAAAACCTGCAAAAGAGAGAGGCAGGACATACCACCAGCTCTTCACCATAGACTCTCATGGTGATGAAACATCTGAAAACAAACTGTAAAGTTCAGCCAAGCTAACTTACATTCTTACATCAACCGGAGCCAGAAATCATCTCAAAACATCGCAAACAAATACGGGATAAAAACAAACCAAGGGTGGGTGGCATGGTAACTTCACTGTTAATGCCTCACAGGGACCCCGGTTCTGTTCTATTCTGTTCTCGGGTGAGTGTGTGGACATTCTCCCTGTGTCGGTGTGGGTTTCCTCTGGATGCTTGGGTTTCCTTCCACAGTCTAAAGGTGTGCAGGTTAGTGGACTGACCACGCTAAATTGCCCATGGTGTTCAATGACGTGCTGGCGAGGTGGACTAGCCAGAGTACATGCAAGGTTACAGGGATAGGATGGGGGGGGGAAAATGCTCTTCGGAGGATTGTTGTGGACTCAGTGGGCTGAATGGCCTGCTTCCATATTGTATGGATTCTATTGTAGGGATTAGCAATGCTCTCTTCCTTCCACAGCTGAAGCGTTGAAGATTTTGAGATTAAATGGAGGTTCCTGCTCCTGCAGAGTGACATGACCATCCAGCTCTGTGTTGTCCTACCAACGAGCTCCGTGTCATCACATAAGATAAACAAAGTTATTGGTTAAAAATCTGGCCTGGTCGATTTGAAAGCTATAAAATTACCAAACGTAACAGGTTCAAATTGTGGCTCTGGGACTTGGCTGGGGGCAGCAGGGTGTGGATTGACTGACCAGCCGATAGCAGAGAGTGAGGATAAAGCAGACCTTTTCAGGATGGCAGCTGGGGACTAGTGGAGTTTCACAGAAGCCAGTGTTGACACCACAACTATTCATGTGAGACATCAACAATCTGGTCAAAGGAAGCAGGAGCATGGTTGGTAGGTTTGCAGGTGATATGAAACTGGGTGAAGCAACAAGTCGTGTTGAGGAGGTGGGGAGGAAGTGCAGAAGGGCTTGGACGGGCTGGGAGAGTGGGTGAAGAAGTGGGACATGGAATACAATCTGGAAATGTGCTCGGATAGACACTTTAGTCGGAAGAACAGAGACACAGACTATTTTCTAAATGGAGAAAGGCTTTCGAAATCTGAAAGGGACTTCGAATCCTAGTTCAGGATTCTCTTAACATGCAGGCTCATTTGGCAGTTGGGAGGCAAATGCAATGTTAGCATTCACTTCAAGAGGACTAGAACGTAAGAGCAGGGATTATTGTTGAGGCGAGGTACAGTTCTGATCAGCGCACATTTGGAATATGGAAAGTAGTTTTGACCTCATATTGAAGGAAGGATGTGCTAAGAATGAAGGACTTGTCAGGTGAGCAGATGTGGAGTTCGGGTCTGTACTCGGAGGTGTTGAGAAAGATGAGAGGATGTGATTGAAACTTAGTGAATACTAAGAGGCCTGGGCCGAGTGGGTTATACACAAGATGCTTCCCACTAGTTGGAGAGATCCAGACCTGAGGGCACAGCCTCACAGCGAAGGGATGACCCTTTCGAACGGAGAGGAGGAGGAATTTCTTCAGAGTGTGGTGAATCTGTGAAACTCTGCTGCAGAAGACTTTTGAGGTCAAATCATTGAGTGTCTTTATGACAGAGATAGATTAGGTCTTGATTAGTAAGGGGATAGAGGATTCGGGGAGAAGGCAGGAGAACTGGGTTGAGGAACATAACAGCCATGATCAAAAGGAAGAGCAGACCAATGGGCCGAATGGCCTGATTCTGCTCCCGTATCTTCTGGTCTGAAGGAAGTGCAGCTTGATCTGATCACTCACCCTGAAGAATGGCTGCTTCTTCACTTCTTCAGCATCACGTTCACTGGATCCCAACCGGCGCTCAGGATTCCTCCGTAACAACTAGACATCAAGAAAGTCTTCATTATCATTCGGTCACCTGACATATCTTACAATATCACAACATCTCGCCTGTTCGCAGTTTGAAGTTACGCACATACTAAACAAAGATAAGAGTATGAATCGGAGAGATAAGCATGTGCTCTCTATTACTAAAGCAGTCACTAAAGACAGTATCCAACATCAAATCCTGGATGAGTAAATTCTCCGACTCAGCACTAGCAAGTCAAAAGCCTCCAGCTTTGAACCCTGGCGCCAGCTCTGCAGTCCAGCAATGGTTAAGCAAAGATCAAAGGCTTGTTTAAACTTCACCTCACATCTTCCCCATCACCGTGAGAGCTTCCTTTTACAAACACCTATCCTCTACCTTTCCAACATCATTTGATCAGGAATTTAAAATCCTTACCCTTGCTTTTGCCAAATCCAGATCCTAATACATTAAATAAATGCTCCACTCTCATAGACTCCAACTTGACCCCAGTTCTGCTGAATGAATACTGATCCACAACAGATTTCACTCATCCGTAACTTCGAACAAATGCCCAATGAGAATGCTCAGCAATCCCAGGACAACACTATCATCACTGAAAGTAAAACTCTTGGTTTTGAAGTTTCCCACCTTGCCTTTAGGACAGATACGAGAACACCAAATTGCAAAGAGAGAAACAATTTAAACTCCATGAGAAAATAATGCAAGTTGGTTGTTATTTGGTACAAATTGCAGTTCCCTCTGAACTCTGGTAGTCTTGGGTCAATCCCGAATGAATGGAAAATAAAAAGCGTTGACTGCACAGCTTTTTTCAGCAAGACTCAAGTTCTGTACTACCAAGTGACTATGAATTTAAAAATCTTCACCCTTGTCTCGGTCACATCCCTTTACCTCAGTCATTTGCTGCAGCCTCACACCACCCAGTTACACCAACTTATTGCACTCTCTCTCAGCCTTTGGTCTTTTCTAAATTCCAATTTCTCCTCCTTTAAATACTTTCCTAAAGCCTGTTTAGTTGCATTTTTAAACACCCCTCCCTGGCTGCCTTTCCAAAGTTTATTTTCAGCTTTATCGCTTGGAAGCATCTAGAAGGTCACTTTATCTGGAAACAGCAATTGCCCTTTAATGGCTGCGGCTGGGTCTGTAACCAGCCCAGGCCAGGAGCTAGATCTCAGCCTGACACCTCATCGATGGGACCCACAGAATTCAAACACCCACAAGCAGGGGGGTGGGGGGAATAAAATCAATACAGCCAGGAGGGGGAGAAGGCAACGTTTCGGGTATAACCCTTCATTAGGGCTGGGGGTGGGTGTGTGGGGAGCTGCAGATAAGGAGGGGGGGGGGGAAGGTGAGAGAGAGCGGGGTGGATGGGTAAACACGGGTGGAGGGTATGACCCAGTTGGTCGACGGGAGAGGCTGGAAAGGGAGTCGGGCGATGGCAAGGGAGGTAATTTGAAAATCGGAGAATTCAATGTTGAGTCCTCTGGGCTGTCGGCTGCCCAGACAGAAGATGGGGTGTTCTTCCTCCAAGTTGCAGTCTGATTCACTGTGGCAATGGGGGAGGCCAAGAATGGACATGTCAGAAAGGGAGTGGGAAGAGGAATTAAAATGGGGGGGGGGGGGGGGTGACTGGGTGGTCTGGTCAGCACCTGCAGACCCAGCTGCGATGCTCAGTGCCCTGAGTTTACGTTCAGTCTCCCCAATGTAGAGAAGACCACATCAGGAGCACCTGATACAGTAAACCAGGTTGGAGGAGAGGTAGGTGAACCTCTGTCTCACCTGGAAGGTCGGCTTGCGGCCGTGGATGGAGGTGAGGGAGGTGGTACACCAGCAGGTTTTGCATGTTTTGCAAAAAGAACAGCACTTCCAAAGGATCGAGGGACAAGCAGTTAAGGAGTGAAACTCAAAATTACAGGTGCAGAGACTAAATAACCAGTGCAATGTAGGAATACATGATAGAGACCAATGACTGAGAATTAAGGGAAGCGACTCCATTGCGATATGGGTGATGAGCTGGGCATTGTTCTTGATGTTCATCTTTTCCTTTTTATCTCATCTACTGCTGCATTACCATTCTACCATCCCTTTTACACCACTCTTGTGCAGTGCTTTGATTTGTCCCAATTTTCCCTCTATCCACCACCCCCCCTGACTCCCCCCAGTGTGCGTTCCCCCCCACTGCCCCCATGTCCCCTTTCTTACAGCAGACCAGCATCGCTTTGACAGTTTCAGTGGAGGGGTAGGTTTATAAGCTAACTATCAGGTTAGGTTAGGGGCCAGTTAGGTCAATGGGAGGGAATCAGGTGATGGTTGTTTACAATTGGTCAGGGTGGGGGAATATCAATCTTTGTTTGGGGGATGGAGGGTATGCATGTTAGGTGTCGAGGGAGGTGTGGTTTGTGGGTGATGTGATAAGCTGAGGGGCCAAGTTAATAGTTGCCACAGTTAGACCAGGTTTTTTAATGGTCCAACCTCTTTTGGGTAGTTACTTAACAGCAATGGGTCTCACTGAATTCTGAGGGTTGCAGGCACACAGTGTGACCCACCAGAATCTAAAGATTTCCCAGGCAATTCCCTCAGAGTCTGCTTTGCCTGGGATTCTACACGATCTCAATTTACAATTCCCATTTACGTTACAGAAACATTGTAAAATCCAAGCCTACTAAAAAGTGTTCACAGTCTAGATTTCCAATCAGTGTCTCAACACTCATCACAGAGCTTGAAGAAGGCGGTCCATCCACAGCGATCTCCAGATGTGGGTGACCCCTTTCCTGATTTTTATTTGGATTCTGGCCCCAGCTGTAGGAAATGTCAAGAACCCAGCACCAGTGAAGTCATCAAACAGGCTATAAGCATCCAATTGGAAACAGACGGCGGCTCAGTGGTTGGGATTACTGCCTCACAGTGCCAGGGACCTGGGATCGATTCCAGCCTCCGGCAACTCTGTGAGGTGTTTGCACATTCTCCCCATGTCTGCATGGTACAAAGATCAGCTGGATTGGCCGTGGGAAATTGTCCAGTGTCCATAGGTTAGGTGGACCAGTAATGGGATGTGTAGGGTTCTAGGAACAGGGTAGGGGAGTGGGTCTGCTCAGCAGTCGGTCAGCATGGACTTGATGAGTTAAATGGCCTACTTCCACATCGTAGGGATTTCTCAGATTCCAATCATATTGAAGAATTTTAACAGCTAGCCAATCAAGAAGTAAGACACACTGATTAGCCTCCACTTTGTCATTTCACAAGGATCAAGATAAAAATAGGGACAGACATACTATATTAAGAGAATCATCATTATTTTTCTTTAAAACAAAACTTAAACATTTATGGAATTTCTCACACAATAAATTTTTAACTCCTACATAAAATTAACTTTTCAGGGCTAGAGGGGTTGTTCAGGAATAAGTATGACCTAATACTAGTTTAAAACCCAATTACATCTTATTCAAAGTGCAACTTATTCTAAGATCTGTATTGTCATGTTTCAGAATGATGATGATCAACACTGATTGGGGCTATTAAATCGGTTTTTGTCCACCTGTACAATAATTCCTCTACCACGTTGTTTCTTTCTGCCTTTATAAACCTCCTCAAAGCCTACTTTTGTGACTACCCCTTTCAGGAACGCCCTCTTGTCGGTTTCTCTATCCGTGTCACTTGTTTTGAAACCTTCAGTCTCTAACCTTATTCCTTACTCTATTATTTTTGTGTACCCTCTCGGTTAAAGCTTTCAATGAATGGTGAGATGATTAGGGAAACGAATCCTTTACCCTTCTCATTACAGCGATGGCCTCAGTAGACAGGAATCGTGGGTATCGAACCTCGTCATTGACAATGCTGTCAAAGACTTCCTCCTCATCATCCCCAGGAAATGGAGACTGCAAGACAAACAATGAAAATTCAATCACCGTGTTGAATTCAAGATAAATTACCTCTAAGTTGCACAACTGAAATTGTGTTAATGTTGTACAATACCATTCCTTCCTCTGATAGCACTTTGGACTGAGCTCATATAGTTGTTGGACTAAGAAAGAATGTGGTGCTAGTAGGGGACAGTTTGACACCACTTTCTACACTAACAGTGGGAGTCCAGCTGGCCGTATTGCCTACCTGGTGCCAGGGGTCTGCACATCAGCTC
The DNA here is from genome assembly GCF_047496795.1 of Chiloscyllium punctatum. Taxonomy (NCBI): domain Eukaryota; kingdom Metazoa; phylum Chordata; class Chondrichthyes; order Orectolobiformes; family Hemiscylliidae; genus Chiloscyllium; species Chiloscyllium punctatum. The sequence goes on from NC_092784.1 coordinate 32,842,342, forward strand.
AAGGTTGGGGAGGAACATGAACAGGAGGGAGGATACAGTCATCATGGTCCTCATGGGGAATGACAGCATTGGCTGGACAAAGGAGGAGGTTCTGCAAGGTCAGTTCGTGGAGTGAGGTGCCAAAATAAGAAGCCCAAACTCAAAGGCATAATTATTACTTCAGCTACACAAAAACTAGCATCGGGCAAAATGAGACCAGAGAGATGTAGGTGTGACTGGCATGGGAGAAATGGGTTCCACTTCGGGAGGGCATCTGAAGCAATGCTGGGGAAAATCGGATCTGGACAGATGGGCTGGTTCTGCCTGAACCGTGCTGGAGCAGTGCTCTTCCCAACCACATATCTATGGAAGCTGAGAGGATTTTAGGGGTAAGGGATCAAATCTGGGAACTCGTTGTAAATCAAAGAGTCAAGGCCAAGAGAAAGCTATTGATATGAGAGATAATAGATTGTTACAGGAAGGGATGGAGAGTATAAATTGATGTGTCAACCAACATGTGTACAAAGGGAATAAAAAGATAAAAGTAAATCAATCCAGCATTTGAAATAAAACCGATGAACTGAGAGTGCAGAATGAATGAGTACAATCTGTTATCTACTATAGAAATTTGGCTGCAGAATTACATGAATTGGCATCTGAAATTTTGATGATTGATTGAGGACACCAGAAAGGTTCATAACACCAGGTCCACTCTCCTACTGATTATTAACCCACGCTCTGCTCTGCTCAGCTAATCAGTCAGGGATAACAAAGTGAAAAATCCCACAACACCAGGTTCTGGTCCAACAGGTTTATTTGGAAGCACCAGCTTTCCGAGCTATTGATGATATTAACAGGGACCATCACAGGAAGGCTGGTGCCAACCAGTCTAACAAAGAGTGCATTGTGAACAAAACCAGAGAGGAATAGAAGCCCTGAAATCTGTTTTTGTCAGAAGTATCATATCGGGGTGGAAGCTACAGAGTGGAGGTGTGATTACTCCGTGGATATCAGTGTGGCCGGACAGACTGCCCAAAATAATTGATTTATGATGAACTTCGATAAAGTGGCCATAAACTAAAGCATGCTGGGAAAGGAAAGCCAGCCTTGACTAACATGATGCCAATAAGCATTATGCAAAATCCAGGTAGGCTGCAGTGACCCGGACAGTGACAGACCCTACAATACCCACCTTGAAGTTGGACTTGAATGGGGCAATGGAATGTCACTGTTGGGACAATCAGGAGCAGGGAGTCATTCTCTAGACACGGAGGGGCCTAACAGCCTTATTTGGAGGAGGCTGCCTGCACCCAGCACATACTATAATGGAGACCTAAGAGCCACCTCGCCATCAATGTGCCAACCCTTGGTTGGGTCTGATTGATCAGGGGAAATCAAACCTGATCCTCAAGACCCTTCCAAAAAGGCACAAAGACTCAGAAGGATAAGAATCGTCACAAAACCCCCACTCAGCGTGGTAACTTGAGAATAACCACCGAAAGAGAAGACAGCCCTGAGACCCTCAGGATAAAACCAGACAACATCACCATGTAGAGCCCAGCCAAGTTCTAGTGTAGTGGCATATGATCATATAGAGTTAAAGCACAAGATAGTTTGTAGTGTTTATCAGTAGTTTACAGTATACTTAACTGTTGTAACATTAATTGTGTCAAATAAACAAGTATTATTGTGTATTAAGAGTTGACTCAAAGCTCTTTTGCTGAATATAAGAACTTAAGCACACTGTGGGACAGGTACAACAAATTGGGTCCCCAAAGGGACATGGATAAGAAGTATCTTTGTCGCTCCAAGATCGAATCCCATTGAACCTAATACTCCGTCAGATTTTGACTGAGCTGGTTGTTAGAGGACAGCTGTCCCACACCAAGGCCACACTCAAGTCAATCAATCAGAACAGAAGGTCAAAACTGAACTGTTCTTAAAAAGATAAGGCCAACAAGTATTTACTCCTAATCCAGCAAACCACTGTTTCCAGGCGTGTTTGGAATAGGTCAGGTAAAACACCAGACGTTGGTAAAGACCCAGTGGGATTAGGGCTGGAACACAGCGACAGCCGTCCCCTCAGTCTGATCCATCCACTATAGCCTGTAGTTTAACTGATAATGGCAGAGAATGGTCCCGTATGGGAAACAAAACCGAGAGAGTACATCAATAAGGAAAAGTGGCCCATTTGGGCAGCATTCTATTGCAATGATAAAACGGGACCAGGATCCCTACGGCAGAAGTATTGGGATAGTCTTAGGAAAACTGAAGGGAAGCAGGATTCCAAACTTGAGAAGGTGACAGAGATAATGTGCTGTTTAGGGCAGTTATTAGAAAGAGAGCAGGAATTAAAAAAACTGTCTGGAAAGAGCTAAAGAATGTGGAAAAGAGAGATTGCAGAGTTGAAAAATGCAGCTCAGGGTGAAAGGAATCAGGCAAACCCAGTCCACATTGGGCAGTGTGAGCGAGCACATCAGGATACTCAGTGAGCAGTGTTAGAGGAAGAAGTGAGCCAATGTATGGTTTTACAAGTCACAGTAAATGTATGAGACCAGGCAGGTATGGAGAAGCAGGTAGCTACGGACCACATCACGTGGCTGCAGGAGGTCAATAAGCACAGCTCTCGATTAGAAATGGGGTAATGAGCACATATGGAGAGGTTAGAGAGGAAAGACAGGAACAAGGGTTAGACTGGGATGAGCTCAGGGAAGCTGCCCAGCAGTATGCCAGGAGCAGGGGTGGACTGGGATCCACCCTCACCCTTCCCAGAGGAGCCAACTCATTCAGCGTCCCTGGGAACATGCCCCCCGTTGGAATGAACCTGATAATGAGTGAAAGGTAAGTCAGGGCTGAAGCATCCCCAGTCACATCCAGCCCCCTATTTACCGAAGCACAGCTGGCAGAGATCGCAAAGAAAAAAAATCCCAAATGTGAACCTCCAGCTGATTCATGTACATTCTTTGAGAAGGTCAGACAGCAGAACGTTTTTCATGGGTTGGATGAGAGAGAGGAGCTGTGACTCATTGTAATGGTGTTTAAGCCAGTCAGCGATCCCAACCCCACGAAATACAGCAGTCAGAGCTCTCGCAGACATGAAAACAGTGAGACCCCCGTGGATGGGTTAAACAAGTACAAACTAAAGAAAGTGGAACACCCAACTGCCTTTGCCAGTCACTTACGGTTATGCTTTACAGAAGTCTACGGAGGACTTAGAGAGGGATCAGTTATCCGAGGCTGACCCAGCTAAGTGGGCTAGGATCCTAGGTTCACACACCACCGAAGACAGCAGGAACCCATGTCCGAGTTTCGATCCCACAGAGACTAACTACAATGAGGCCTGGGTTCTGAGAAGAATGTCCCAGGTGTGGGAGATAGAAGCCCATGATTTGGATAAAGGCAAGGCAGAGAAAGGAGGATAAATGTTTCCTTTCTGAACCTCCAACCAGGGTCTGGTGTGGAGGAACGAAGGAAGACGGGGAAGCTCTTACCAGAGAAACTCAATCCCACCTTACAAAACCTCAGGGAGAGATCGAGGGACACAACAAGGGAACACTTGGCAGCTAGTGTAGAGGCACCACTGCGGGTGCACAGGAATGTCGAGCCCATGCACAGCTGCACTCACAGCCACAGGGACCAGCAACCACAATGGGAACCCAGAGGTGATAGAGGGAATCAGTAACCACTGTTAGAAGGCTCAATATGTCAGGCTCCAGTTCATGCCGTGGGCACGAGCCAACCCATACAGCCCCCCCAGTCCCAACCTATAAGGTATCCTCATGAATGTGCCAGGCCTCTACCTCCCCACTCTGGGTTGCCAACACCATGTGGGGTAGTGTAGGTAGGCCACTAGGATTAGATTAGATTCCCTATAGTGTGGAAACAGGCCCTTTGGCCCAACAAGTCCACACCGCCCTGCTGAAGAGAAACCCACCCCCCCTACCCTATATTTACCCCTGAATAACACACCTAACACCATGGGCAATTTAGCATGGCTAGTTCACTTAACCTGCACACCTTTGGATTGTGGGTGGAAATTGGAGCACCCAGAGGAAGCCCATGCAGACACGGGGAGGATGTGCAAACTCCACACAGATAGGCTGGAATCGAACCTGGGACCCTGGTGCTGTGAGGCAGCAGTGCTAACCACTGAGTCACCCTAGTCAATGGTGAGGTGGGAGGTGGCCCCACAGAATTTCTGTGGGATACCAGCTGTTCCTGCACAACACTGAACACCTCGAGGTTTAATAATACACCCTTGGGGACTACAAGGACTATTGCTTTAAGTGGGATTACTGGCCTAAACTAGGTGACATTACATGCCAGTACCCTGCTACTTTAACGGACTTTCACCAGGTGCAGAGCACATACTTAGCATCGAACCTGCGACCAGGGGCAATCTTAGTTTCAACCAGTGAGTGCCTGCATTTGGCAATTATCTCTAGTCATTAACACCCTAAGCATCATCATAACCATCCATATGCCAACTGAGTCACTACAATCGGAGAGTTTTGATTTAATCCTCTGACTGAGACCAAGGATCCGGGTATGCCCAAGGTGATTGTAAAATACAAAGGGATATTCACCCAGCATAAACATGATTGCGGATGTTTCCCAGAAAATGTGATAATTGAGGGGTACAACCCAAAACCACAAGACAATACAGTTTCTCCTGCCAAGGACAGGGCGAGGTAACCAAGGTGTTTGACAGTCTGCTACAGCACATAGCACTGAGACCTGTAGTGTCCACTAATAATGCTTAGATTTGGCCAGTCATGGCATTGATTTATTGATTATCAGGAGCCACTGCACCAAACGGCTGGAAAATCTGTGAGGACTGAGACAAGAGGACAACCAAGCAGAGACAGCCATGAGAATTTATTTGGATGGATCTTCCACAATACAGGGTGGCAGTCCGATTACTGGCTGTGGGACAGACATGACAATACTCAAAAGGCAGCCACTGGTTGAATTAGTCTTAAAACTACCCATCCATCTAAGTGTCCAAGCTGAGGAGCTCGCAGCTGGGGCTTATGTAGTTAGCCACCCGATCTGTTCCCTTCACCTGCAAATATCTCCTCTGAGAGCATGAATGCGTGCAACAGCCTCACTGAATTCTCATCACTCTAGGAAGCTGGAGGTTTGAATCCCACTGATAGGAAAGCACTACCATCAGCCCCTTATTCCAGTACGCACTGTAGGCTGCCAGTGGAAGGGAATATGGTAATGATTAAAAGTTAGAAACCACCACAAGACATCCCTGGAAGGTCAATGGAGAGCAGATCATTTAGCCAAGAAAGGGGCTCATTCAGGAGTGTTCTGGCAGCTACCCTCAGGTGAATAAGTTACACAGATATAATCAGGCAATCGGAGAAGACTGTAGACACACGCAGCAACACGATGATGCATTAAAACAGATTGTGACAGGGATTTATCCGGATGCCTGGGCTAAGTACATGACGGTTAATCCCAAAGGCAGGAATCTGTGTGGCTCAGACTCAGGATAGGGACAGGATTATATATCAATTCCATGACGGGCATTGGCCAAAGTGGACCTGTTTGTGTAGAACCGCAGTAGATGGGCGAGGTCCTCAAGTAATATTTCGCCAGTGTTTACCATGAAGGCATTATGACTTGGGAACCTGGGGAGCTTAGTGGCAATATCTTGGGGACAGGGAGAAAGTGAGGACAGCAGATGCTGCTGGAGATCAGAGGCAAAGAATGTGTTGCTGGAAAAGCACAGCTGGCCAGGCAGCATCCAAGGAGTAGGAGACTCGAGATTTTAGGTATTAGGTCCTTCATCAGGAATGAGGTTTGTGGGCCAGGGGAGGCAGAGGGGGGTGGGGCTGGGGGGGGGGAGGGAGCTGGGAATATGATGGGTAGGTGAAGGTGATAGGTCAGAGAGAAGGGTGGAGTGGATAGATGGGAAAGGCGAGAAGCCGGCCAGGAGAATGGTGTCGAGTTGGAGGCTTGGGACTAGGATAAGGTCAGGGGGGGGGGGAAAGAGGGGGAATGAGGAAACTGGTGAAATCCACATTGATCCCGTGTGTTGCAAGGTCCCAAGGTGGAAGAGGAGGTGTTCCTCCTCCAGGCGTCGGGTGAAGGAGGCCCAAGACCTCAATGTCCTCGGCAGAGTGGGTGGGGGAGTTGAAATGTTGGGCCAAAGGACGGTGGGGTTGATTGGTGCGGGTGTCCCAGAGATGTTCACTGAAGCACTCTGCTAGGAGGCGCCCAGTCTCCCCAGTGTAGAAGAGACTACATTGGGAGTAACGGATACAATAATGTCATTTACCAATATCATTTATTGTATCCAGTGTTCCCGATGTGGTCTCCTCTACATTGGGGAGACTGGACACCTCCTAGCAGAGTGCTTCAGTGAACATCTCTGGGACACCCGCACCAATCAACCAAACCACCCTATGGCCTGGAGGAAGAACGCCTCATCTTCTGCCTCAAACACTTCAACCCCAGGGCATCAATGTGGATTTCACCAGTTTCTTCATTTCCCCTCCCCCCATCTTACCCCAGCTCAGCACTGCCCCCATGACCTGTCCTACCTGCCTATCTTCCTTCCCACCTATCCACTCCACCCTCCTCTCTGACCTATCACCTCCATTCCCACCCCTGTTCACCTATTGTACTCTTTGCTGCCTTCTCCCTAGTCCCCCCCCCATTTATCTCTCCACCCTGGAGTCTTCCTGCCTCTCTTCCTGATGAAGGGCTTTTGCCCGAAACGTCGATTTTCCTGCAGGTTTTGCATTTCCTGCGGTGGCAGGGGAAGGTGCTGGGAGTAGGCTATGGGCTGGTGGTGAGGGTGCGGATCTGACAAGGGAGTTGCAGAGGGAATGGTCTCTCCGGAATGCTGACAGGGGTGGGGAGGGAAATAGATCCCTGGTGGTGGGGTCTGTGTGTAGGTGGTGGAAATGGGGGAGGATGATGTGACGTATCTGGAGGTTGGTGGGAAGGAAGGTAAGGACCAGGGAGGTTCTGTCCTGGGAGACGGGGTTCTGGATTAGTGGTGCTGGAAGAGCACAGCGGTTCAGGCAAAAGCCCTTCATCAGGAACAAAGGCAATGAGCCTGAAGCGTGGAGAGATAAGCTAGAGGAGGGTGGGGGTGGGGAGAGAGTAGCATAGAGTACAATGGGTGAGTGGGGGAGGGGATGAAGGTGATAGGTCGGGGAAGAGAGGGTGGAGTGGATAGGTGGAAAAGGAGATAGGCAGGTCGGACAAGTCCGGACAAGTCATGGGGACAGTTACTGAACTGGAAGAAGAGCTTCAGGGCAGAGGAAATGAACTGGGAGTTACAGTGGGAGAGGGACTCCCTGAGATTCTTGTGGAGACAGGAGGAAAACTTCTTCAAGGCAGGCATCCTTGCAAGAGGATTCACAGTAGGGTTAAAATCAACAAGGTAAAACCAATGGCTGCAGATGCTGAAAACCAGATACTGGATTAGAGTGGGGCTGGAAGAGCACAGCAGTTTTTTTTCCCCTCCTCTCTCTACAAGAATCTCAGGGAGTCCCTCTCCCACTGTAACTCCCAGCTCATTTACTCTGCCCTGAAGCTCTTCTCCCAGCTCAGCACTGGACCCATGACGGTTCCTTACCCTACTAGGTAACATCTTCAGTGGGCCTCAGGCAAAGCAATGCTGAAAACTCCTGCTTCCTATTTATGTGTTTGGGGGTTTTTTTGGGTTGGTGATGTCATTACCTGTTCCTTTTCTCAGGGGGTGGTAGATGGGGCCTAACTCGATGTGTTTGTTGATAGAGTTCCGGTTGGAATGCCATGCTTCTAGGAATTCTCGTGCGTGCCTCTGTTTGGCCTGTCCTAGGATGGATGTGTTGTCCAAGTCAAAGTGGTGTCTTTCCTCATCTGTACGTGAGGTTACTAGTGAGAGAGAGTCATGTCTTTTTGTGGCTAGTTGGTGTACATGTATCCTGGTGGCTAGGTTTCTGCCTGTTTGTCCAATGTAGCGTTTGTTACAGTTCTTGCATGGTATTTGGTAAATGACATTAGTTTTGCTTGGTGTCTGAATAGGGTCTTTTAAGTTCATTAGCTGATATTTTAGTGTGTTGGTGGGTTTGTGGGTTACCATGATGCCAAGGGGTCTGAGTAGTCTGGCAGTCATTTCCAAGATGTCTTTAATGTAGGGGTGAGTGACTAGAGTTTCTGGCCGTGTTTTGTCTGCTTGTTTGGGTTTGTTGCTGAGAAATCGGCGGACTGTGTTCATTGGGTACCCATTCTTTTTGAATACACAGTAGAGGTGATTTTCCTCTGCTCTGTGTAGTTCCTCTGTGCTGTAGTGTGTGTTGGCTCGTTGAGGTAATGTTCCAATACAGCTTTGTTTGTGGGTGTTGGGATGATTGTTTCTGTAGTTCAGTATTTGGTCAGTCTGTGTTGTTTTCCTGTAGACACTGGTTTGAAGTTCCCCATTGGCTGTTTGCTCGACTGTGACATCTAGGAATGGCAGGTTGTTGTTGTTTTCCTCCTCTTTGGTGAACTTTATGCCAGTGAGGGGATTATTGATGGTCTTTAATTTGTTTCATTTAGTGATGACAAAAGTGTCATCCACGTAGCAGACCCAAAGTTTGGGTTGGATGGTTGGCAGAGCTGTTTGTTCAAGTCTCTACATTACTGCCTCTGCTAAGAACCCTGATATCGGAGATCCCATGGGTGTTCCATTGGTTTGTCTGTAGCTTTTGTTGTTGAAGGTGAAGTGGGTGGGAAGGCATAGGGCCACTAGCTTGATGATACTGTCCTTGTGAATGAAGTTAGTGGCGTTTGGTATCTGTGTCTTTGGGTCTTCGAATAGTGTAGTCACAGTGTTTCCTTGGCCAAGTTAATGTTGATTGATGTGAACAGGGCTGTTACATCAAAGGAGACCAATATTTCATCCTCTTCTATCTTAGTGTCTTTGATGGTCTTCAGGAATTCTTGGGTGGAGTGGATGGAGTGGTGTGAGTCTTCTACTAAGTGTTTTAGTCTTTGGTGTAGTTCCTTGGCCAATCTGCAAGTTGGTGTTCCAGGTAGTGAGACTATGGGTCTGAGGGGGTCTGAGAGGAGATTTATTGGTTGTTTAAAATTAGGAGGTGTTTTGATGAAGTAAACAATTATTTCCTGTAGTTCAGGAGTTTGTGACGAGAGGTGCTTTGACATTGTACAGTTTTGATGGTGGCATTAATGCCTTGACACAGGGAAAAGTTGATATTGTGTGAGGCAAAATTCCAAAGTATTTAAAGCGGGTTAAGACGCAGGATTGCTGGGGAAGAGAGAAAGGGGCCGAAAACTAGTTTTGACATCAGGACACTGATCTAGAATCCCTCCTTTTGCTGCATTTTCAGACATTCAAGAGATACTACGTGCTGATTGGAGAATCAAAGATTGGGGAGATGTGAGTTTTCAAACAACAAAAAAAGAGGGTTTGAGAATACATGCAAAAGGATAAGCAGAAGTCTGAAACACAATTCCACTTGATGTGGGTACAAGGTGATGATTCTAAATTTGGGATCAATCTTGTTTCTTCAAAAATGTTAAGAGGTAGGCAGACATCAGCCACAATTAATGTCAATAAGAGAACAGATTTGAGGGGTTGGTCAACCTTTATCAAACACGATTTTTTACACTGAGAGAAATGACACAGGGGATTATCTACATTTGTTCAAGATAGGAACAATCTTTTTCAGGACTCACCTCTCCCACCAGCATCTCATAGATGAGAACACCAAGTCCCCACCAATCCACAGCTCGGGTGTAGGAGGTGTCTGTCAGAACCTCAGGAGCAAGAAACTCTGGAGTCCCGCAGAAAGTGCTCGTCCGCTCTCCATAGCCCATATCTACAATGAGAAAACCAGACAATTTGCTTTCTATTGCACAGGGAATTCAGTGTTGGGAGAAGACACGAAGGCCTCTTGAAGGGGAACTGACAGAGCAGTGATTTGTAGCTGAGAATAGAACAGAAAACTGGAATTATAAGGCACTCGGAGCAGTCAGGACACCCACACTCCGTGAAGGTGATGAAACAGTAGCCACTGCTGGTATTAGCTGGCCCAATACAGACAGAGAGTGGGTGATACCTGGTGATATTCTGAGGATTCCACCAGCTCCAAGAGTTATTGCAGCCACTGTTCCCTTCTGCAGCCCATTTACCATCTCGGGGTTCAGAGCCCTGAATGGGCATACCTCGAGTAGTGAGGTTAGGAGCAGGAGTGACCAAACACTGCTTTTGTTCATCTGCTCCTTGACATCCTGGCACGGTGGCTCAGTGGTTACCACAGCTCTCCCAGGGACCCAAGTTCGAGTCCAGCCTCTGGTAACTGTCTATGTGCAGTTTGCAAGTTCACCCTGTGTCTGCGTGGGTTTCCTTTGGGTGCTCCAGTTTCCTCCCACAATCTAAAGACGTGCAGGTTAGACGAACTGGCTGTGCTAAATTGCCCATGGTATATAGGGGTGTGTGGGTTAGGTTTCCTTGGGTTAGTGATGTCATTTTCTGTGGTGACATCATTTCCTTTTATTTTATTTACCACCCTGAAAAAAAGAACAGAAAATGAAATCACCATAGGAAATGACGACACCACAGGAAATGACATCACCAATCCAAGGAAGTCCAAACCTATAAATAGAAAGCAGGAAACGTCAGCAGTGGTTCATCCAGAGGCTCACTGATGATGTTACCCAGTATGGTGACGAAACGTCTGAAAATGAACCTTCCAGCTCAGCGAGCAAACCTACATCCAGAACCTCAACCTGAGCTACAAATCTTCTGAAAGCTCACAAATCAAATCCAATACGAGGGTCCTGTGCTTAAACAAGGGCAACTACAATAGAACGGGGGAGGACTTGTTTAAAGTAGACTGGAAACAAAGATGTTATGGTGGGACAGCTGACGAGTAATGGAGGACTTTTCAAAGCAATTTCTCAAAGTGCTCAGCAGAAGTATAGTCCAGTGAAAAGGAAGGACTGTAAGAAAAGGAGTAATCTGCCATGGAGGTCTAAGAAAATAGGGGAGGCTATCAAATTTGAAAGAGAAGGCTTAGAAAGTGGTCATGAACAGCAGGAAAGGAGAAGATTGGGAAACTTTACAGGTCAACAGAAAGTCACAAAAAGAGCTACAAAGAAAAAAAACACAAGAAAAAAAAGTAGCACAGAATATAAAGGCAGACAACAAAAGTTTCCATTAATTATATAAAATGAAAAAGAGTGGCTAACATAAACACTGGTCCTTTAGAGGATGAGAAGGGACATTTAGTCATGGGAAAGGATGAAATGGCTGAGGCATTGAACAGGGTATCTTGTATTGATCTTCACAGTGGAGGACTATAATAACAAGCCAGTCATTGACAAAGAGACACAGGCAGGTGAGGACTTGGAAACAATCATTATTACGGAAGAGGTAGTGTTGGGCAAACTAATGGAGCTAAGGATGGACAAGTCTCCTGGCCCTGATGGAATGCATCCCAGGGTACTAAAGGAGATGACGGGAGAAATAGCAAGTATACTTGTGATGATTTTCCAAAATTTGCTGGACTCGGAGGCAGTTCCAGCAGATTGGAAAACAGCAAATTGATACCACAGTTTAAAAAGGGAGGTAGACAAAAGATGGGGAATTATAGACCAGTTAGCTTAACCTCTGAAGTGGGGAAGATGCGAGAATCTATTATCCAGGAAGAAATAGCAAGGCATCCAGATAGAAATTGTTCCATTGGGCAGACACAGCATGGGTTTACAAAGGATAAGTCATGTTTAACAGATCTGTTGGAATCCTATGAAGACATTACGAACAAGGCAGACAACAGGGACCTAGTCGATGTGGTGTACCTACATTTCCAAAAGGCCTTGACATGGTGCTGCACAAGAGGCTCCTGCAGAAGATAAAGATGTATGGCATTATGGGTAAAGTATTAGCATGGATAGAGAATTGGTTAACAGGAAACAAAGAGTGGGCATAAATGAGGGCTATTCTGGCTGGCAATCAGTGACTCGTGCTGTGTCTCAGAGATCAGTGTTGGGACCACTGTTATTCACAACTTATATGGATGATTTGGAGTTGGGGACCACGTATACGGTGTCAAAGTTTGCAAATGACACTAAGATGAGTGGTAGAACAATGTGTGCAGAGGACTGTGAAACTTCGCAGAGGAATATAGATACTTTAAGTGGGCAAAGGTCTGGCAGATGGAATACAATGTTAATAAATGTCAGCTCATCCATTTTGGTCGGAGTAACAGTAAAAAGGATTATTGAGTGGTAAAAAGTTGCAGCGTGCTGCTATGACAGAGGGACCTGGGTGTCCTTGTACATGAATCACAGAAGGTTGGCCTGCAGGCACAACATGTAATTAGGAAGGCCAATGAAATGTTGTCCTTCATTGCTAAAGGGGTTGGGTTTAAAAGCAGGGAGGTTATGTTACAGCTGTACAAGGTGCAGGTTGAGGCCACACCTGGAGTAGTGGGTACAGTTTTGGTCTCCTTACTTGAGAAAGGACGTACTGGCACTGGAGGGGGTTCACAGGGTTGATTCTGACGCTGAGGGGGTTGGTTTGTGAGGAGAGACTGAATGGACTGGGATTATAGTCATTGGAATTGAGAAGAATGAGGGGGAATCTTGTAGAAACATATAAACTTATGAAGGGAATAGATAAGGTAGAAATAGAGAGGAGGTTTCCACTGGCGGGTGGAACTAGGACATGAGGGCATCGCCTCAAGATTAGGGGGAGCTGATTTCGGACTGAATTGTGAAGGACCCTCTTCACCCAGAGGGTTGTAAATCTATGGAATTCCCCGACCAGGGAAGTAGGTGACGCTACTTCAGTAAATGTTTTAAAGGGAACGTAGATTGTTTTTGAACAATAAAGGAATAAAGGGTTATGGTGCGAGGGTGGGTAAGTGGAGCTGAGTCCAGCAAGAGATAAGCCATGAACTTATTGAATGGTGGAGCAGACTCGAAGGGCCGAATGGCCTACTCCTGCTCCTAGTTCTTATGTTCAATGCCCATATCTTGAATTTAACAAACATCACCCATTCCGAAAACTATAAGACAGGAGCTTTCTTTGTCTTTCTGAGCTCCTTCTGATCAGACTGGAATAGGTCCAGTTAAAGGGTGGTGTAATGGTTTGCAGGATTTACAGTTTTAAAACTGATTAGAAGAGACACGAGTGAATTAAAGGAGGTCACGGTGGGCTGATGGTGAGAGTGATACCAACCTTCCTTACAAAGTCCAAAATCGGCAATTTTGACATAACCCTGTGTGTCAAGGAGCAAGTTATCGAGCTTCAAATCCCTGCAGGAACAAAAGGCAAATTTCAATCAGTGTCAAGAAATGAGAAGTTTAGAATAATCAAACAGGCAGATGAACAGATCAAAACATGGGCAGGATTCAAAATACAACTGGAAAGGCAGAGCAGACAGAGAATGCCTTGCTGAATCTACATTACTTTGGATTGCAATACGGTATTAATGGTCTAAAAGGGAATTGAAATACCAAGGGTGGCTGGGGATTTATTGGGGATGATGTGGGGCAGTTGACCCATGTATATCAGATCTTCCTTCCAGAATGTAAGGAACAATGTGCACGGGAAATTGTGACCACGATGGGAGATGAAGGCAAATTGGTAGATGTTGTCGAAATGAACAACGCCTTTGAGAAGGTTTCACATAGCAGACTGATTAGTCTAGTTAGATCACATGGAACGCAGAGCTGGGAATTTGTGTTGCAGACGTTTCGTCCCCTGTCTCGGTGACATCCTCAGTGCTTGGGAGCCTCCTGTGAAGCGCTTCTGTGATCTTTCCTCCGGCTTTTGTAGTGGTTTGTATCTGCTGCTTCCGGTTGTCAGTTCGAGCTGTCCACTGTAGTGGCCGGTATATTGGGTCCAGGTCGATGTGCTTATTGATTGAATCTGTGGATGAGTGCCATGCCTCTAGGAATTCCCTAGCTGTTCTCTGTTTGGCTTGTCCTATAATAGTAGTGTTGTCCCAGTCGAATTCATGTTGCTTGTCATCTGCGTGTGTGGGTACTAAGGATAGCTGGTCATGTCGTTTCGTGGCTAGTTGGTGTTCATGGATACGGATCGTTAGCTGTCTTCCTGTTTGTCCGATGTAGTGTTTTCTGCAGTCCTTGCATGGGATTTTGTATACTACATTAGTTTTGCTCATGTTGGGTATCGGGTCCTTCGTTCTGGTGAGTTGTTGTCTGAGAATAGCTGTTGGTTTGTGTGCTGTTATGAGTCCTAGTGGTCACAGTAGTCTGGCTGTCAGTTCAGAAATGCTCCTGATGTATGGTAGTGTGGCTAGTCCTTTGGGTTGCGGCATGTCCTCGTTCCGTTGTCTCTTCCTTAGGCATCTGATGATGAAATTGCGAGGGTATCCGTTTTTGGCGAATACATTGTAGAGGTGTTCTTCTTCCTCTTTTTGCAGTTCTGGTGTACTGCAGTGTGTTCTGGCTCTTTTGAATAGTGTCTTGGTGCAACTTCGTTTGTGTGTGTTGGGGTGGTTGCTTTCGTAGTTTAGGACTTGGTCACCCCAACACACACAAACGAAGTTGCATCAGGACACTATTCAAAAGGGCCACAACACACTGCAGTACACCAGAACTGTAAAAAGAGGAAGAAGAACACCTCTACAATGTATTCGCCAAAAACGGATACCCCCACAATTTCATCAACAGATGCCTAAGGGAAAGATAATGGAACGAGGACATGCCACAACCCAAAGGACTAGCCACACTACCATACATCAGGAGCATTTCCGAACTGACAGTCAGACTACTGCAACCACTAGGACTCATAACAGCACACAAACCAACAGCCACTCTCAGACAACAACTCACCAGAACGAAGGACCCGATACCCAGCATGAGCAAAACCAACGTAGTGTACAAAATCCCATGCAAGGACTGTACAAAACACTACATAGGACAAACAGGAAGACAGCTAACGATCCGTATCCACGAACACCAACTAGCCACGAAACAACACGACCAGCTATCCTTAGTAGCCACACACGCAGATGACAAGCAACATGAACTGGGACAACACTACTATTACAGGACAAGCCAAACAGAGAACAGCCAGGGAATTCCTAGAGGCATGGCACTCATCCACAGATTCAATCAATAAGCACATCGACCTGGACCCAATATACCGGCCACTGCAGCGGACAGCTGGAACTGACAACCGGAAGTGGCAGATTCAAACCACTACAAAAGCCGGAGGAAAGATCACAGAAGCGCTTCACAGGAGGCTCCCAAACACTGAGGATGTCACCTAGACAGAGGACGAAACGTCTGCAACACAAATTCCCAGCTCGGCGAACAGAACCACAACAACGAGCACCCGAGCTCCAAATCTTCTCCCAAACTTTGAAGATCACATGGGATCCAGGGAGAGCTAGCCCAATGCAAAATGAGCTTGACAGTGGGAGAGAAATAGTGGTGCCACTGGGCTGTTGTTCGGATTGAAGGCCTGTGACCAGGATTTGCCACAAGGATCAATGCTGGACACACTGTCGCTCATCATTCATTTAGGGAGGACAATGGGATGTTGATCAACTGGGCCAGTGCGCTGAGGAATGGCAGGTGGAGTTTAATTCAGATAAATGTGACACGTTACACTTTGTTGTGAGATGGCAGGACTCAACACAGTTAGTGACAGAGCCTTGAGCAGTTCTGTCGAATATAGGGACCTGGGGCACAGGTACTTGGTCCCTTGAAAGTGGCTCACAAATAAATAGGTATTTAGCACACTTGCTTTCATCGATCCTAACACTGAGTGCAGGAGTTGAGGAGTCATGTTACAGCTGTACAGGCCATTGGTATGCCCACATTTGGAGTACCGTGTATAATTCTGGTTGTCCTCTTACAGGAAGAAGGATGTAATTAAACTAGAAAGGGTGCAAAAAAATGTTTTACAAGGATCTTACTGGCCTGGCTTATAAGGAGAGATTTTCCCCTGGAGTGTAGGAGGCCAAGGGGTGACCTTGTGGAAATTTCTAAAATCACGAGAGGTATAGAAAAGGTAAACAGCAGAGGTCTTTTCCGCAAGGTAGAGGAGTCCAAAACTAGACGGCATAGGTTGAAGGTGAGAGGGGAAAGAATTAAAAGGGACCTGACAGACAACTTCTTCACACAGAGAATAGTTCCTCAATGGAATGAGCTGCCAGAGAAAATGGCAGAAGTGAGTACAATTACAACATTTAAAAGATATTTGGACAGGGTACGGATAGGAAAGGTTTAGAGTGATATGGGCCAAATGCAGGCAAATGGGAACCGCTCGGCATGGATGAGTTGGGCCAAAGGGTCTGTTTCCGTGCTGTACGCCTCTATGACACTTTAGAAATTGGAGCAGGAGCTCCACTCATCACCATAGCTGATCAGTTTGGGCCCTCAACACGACATTCTCACCAAGAAGACAGTGAGATCTGCAGATGCTGGAGGTCAGAGTTCAGAGTGTGGCGCTGGAAAAGCACAGCAGGTCAGGCAGCATCCGAGGAGCAGGAGAGTCGACGTTTCAGGCCAGAGCCCTTCATCAGGAATGAGGCTGGGAGCCTTGGGGGGGGTGGAGAGATAAATGGGAGGGGGGTGGGGGCTGGGGAGAAGGTAGCTGAGAGTGCAACAGGTGGATGGAGGTGGGTTTGTGTTTGGTTGGGGTTGGAGCAGGAGGAGTGTAGGACTGCGCATCGTGAGGGCGAGAGGTTGGAGTGGGTGAGGAGGTTGGACAGCTTGAGGCGGTCGATGTCACGGTGGCAATTTGAAGTGATGAGATCAAGGGCAGGTAGCAGGCCAGCCCGGGGTGTAAATATCTCTCCACCCCCGAGGCTCCCAGCAACATTCCTGATGAAGGGCTCCGGCCTGAAGCATCGATTCTCCTGCTCTTTGGATGCTGCCTGATCTGCTGCGCTTTTCCAGCACCACACTCTCAGTTGTCCACCATTACTCTCAGCTACGGCACAAGTTTAAAATCTACCCAGCTGAGTCCTCAAATAATTCCCAATCACCCAGATTCCAGTGCTCCCTGTAGAAGAGAATTCATAACAGGAATGACTTTGTTACAGAAACAAAATCCTCCCCACGTCCGTCTTAAATAGGAAAACTCTTATCTTTAAAAACTAGGGTCTTAGAACCGCACAACGCAGAGAGTCTCTTTGGCCTAGCAAGTCTGCACTGATCTATCGACATGAATCCCAGCTTCCTGCACTTAGCTGATAGTCTAGAATGTTCTGACATTTCAAGTGCTAAACCACGTGCTTTTTAAAGATTGAGGATTCCCACCTCTACTACCTTCCTGGGAAGTACATTTCAGATTCCCACCATCTGCTGGGTGAAAACATTTCCCTCAAATCCGATCTAATCTTCCTGCTCTTAACCTTCAAATTGTGCCTCCCTCGTTACTGACCTTTCAAATAAGGGGAATGATATTCCCATATTCCCCATCGTGGCGCTGTCGAGTCAGTCGACATTCCAGATTAGATGGGAATTGCAGATGGGGACCCTGTGGAATCCGTCATTGCACACTGTGAAGGAATTTCCCGGGAAATTCCACTGTCCGTCAGGCAATTCCCCTACACCCAGAACTCTCTGAAAATCTCCATTTAAATCGGGCACTCTGGGTGTGTTCCAGCAAAATTAAGACAAGAATTGTTCAGGAACAGTTAGGGTATTAAATACAATCAACCAGTTCCTGAGGGATCATTCAACAGGAACGTACTGACCACATCCAGCCCTAAATACACCTCCCAGACACTCTCCAGAACCCTATCCTGGGGAGCAGCCAACTCCAGCCTGATCCACTCTCAAATTTCCTACTCTGTCAGAACCAGTCTGAGGAGATACAGCCATGAAAGAACAAGGTCAGTTTCCTAACCGAACATTATCACAGATCCTCAGCAAATATACACATCGGTAGGTCTAAGGGCAAATATTACTGAAGGTGAAGTCTGAAGGATTGCTTGGGAAAGAATCAAAGCACATTATTAATTACAGAATGATAGAGCACAGAATGAGGCCATTTGGCCCACCCAATGAGTTGGTTCTCCCAGACTTGTAAACAAACAAAGGGATATATGGAGCCACATGATATTCTGGTTAATCCCACACCCCCTCGTTTTTACCATGTCCCAGAAATTATTCAACCAATGAATGTTTGCTGTGCCCCTGCTGAAAGCTACAGGTCACGTTTCTAGCGAATTACATGGTCCCTGATTCTATCTAAACCTTCTGTCTAAACCCTCTGGTTATCCACCTATTAGAAATCGTTTCTCTGTACCCACCTTCTCGAAACCCTTCATATTGTTAAACACTTCATCACATTTCCTTTCAGCTTTTGCCCCTGCAAGGAGAACAACTACAGATCTTGCAGTTTAACTGGGGAACTGAAGCCCATCATTGCTGAAATCCCTTCTGGTTCCTTGTCAATGTCTTTAAAAACTCTCCCTACATTGAATGGACATTGTACCACAGCTGCACCAAATTCACATTGACCAACATTTGGTTGAATGTTCTGGGTTTTGTTCTATGATCCCCTTCCTGCCAGATCCAAAATCCCACGTGCTCTCTATCCATTCACCAATTTTGCACACACGCGACTCCTGCTCCTCTTATTTTTAATTTCACTCTCGAGCCTAACCCAAAAATTCCAGTTCCAGTAAAAATCTCGTCTTGTCGAGAGGCATAGAGTCACAGCATAGAAACAGATCCTTTGGTATGTAGTATTCAGCAGCCAAAAGGTTAAGCCAAGCTCTGAATGTGCTAGAGGACGAAAATCTTCTTACCTGTACACAATCTTGTTATCGTGAAGGAACTGCAGCCCAAGAACAACACATGCAGAATAGAACCTGCAAGACACAATTCCAAAATTCATTTTCATGTTGTTTCTAGTTCTGGTCACCTTTGAACATTGAACAAGTCTGTGTTAGGCTGACTATGCTCCACTGTCTGTAAACACAACCCAATAACAACCTCTAGAACACAGGAACGAGTTCGAACCCCTCGACTGGGATTTCTCCAAACACAATGAAAAATAAGGTCCAGGTTCTGAATTTTTTCCCCCCCCCACAGTGTATGGGTTTAAGATTAGCAGTTGTTTATGGAGACATTCTCAGTGGAATGATGTGAGTCAGCAAGGCTATGGAAAAGAGAGAAAAATAACACATGCTGGGGTTTAATTCCTAGAGGGATAGAACGCTAAAGCACCATTGAATCTGGGTTAGACCATAGTTGCCTGAATATTGTTTTGATCTCCACATTATGGAAAGGATACAGAGGCACTAGTGAAAAGGGCAGAAGAAGATCTTTCTGAGATGACACTAGACCAGAGAGATTACTTGTAAGATAACAAAAGCAAGGCGCTTTTCCCCGTTACACAGACCGAGAGGTCATCTATAAAATACCTTGGGATTTTCCTTAATCCTGTTTGCCAAAGATATTCATGGCCCCTTTTAGCCCTCCTAATTCCTTGGTTTAATTCCTCGCTGCTCTCTCATTTTTCTTTGAGGGATTTGCCTGTCTTCCATTCCTGAAATCTTACTTATACCTCCTTTAACTTTTTGACTGAGCTCTCAATTTCACTCATTATCTAAGGTTTCCAAATCTTGCCATCCCCATCCTTCCTTTTCACAGGAACATCAAAGAATCCCGACAGTAAAGGTAGAGGCCAGTCAGTCCACTGAGTCTGCAATGACCAGCCAAACAGCATTCCACCAAGATTTCACCTCCATCATTCATTTACATAGCGCCACATTTCCCATGGCCAATCCACCTAACCTGTACATCGCTGGGCTGTGGGAGGAAATCCGAGAAGAAACTGATGTAGACGCAGGAAGAATATGCAAATGCCACACAGACGGTCACTGAAGTCTGGAATTGAACCCGAATCCCTGGCGCGGTGAGGTGGCATGCCAACCAGTGTGCCGCCCTGAGCTCTCATCAACTTGCCTTCAAAAGATTCCCACATATCCCAGATGTGGATCTAACCTCAAACAGTGACTCGCTATCTACATTCCCCAGCTCCTGTCTAATATTGTGGTAGATGGCCTTCCCCCAACTTAGTACTTCACCCAAGTACCACTCCGATCCTTTTTCACATATACAAGGAGCAACAAAGAGGTTAGGGAAAAGGCAGAGGTCTGGACAAAGTAGACGGACAGAAACTGGCCCTGTTCGTGAATGAGAGGGCATAGATTTAAAACAAGTTTGTGCAATGTGAGCAAAAGCCTTTCCTCACAATGAGTGCTTTGGTCTGGAACATACCACCTGGAAGCATGGTGGAGCCATTTGAAAAGGTGTTGGACGAGGGTTACTGGGAAAGTGCAGGCAAATAGCACCAAGTCATGCTGCACACTCAGAGAGCTACTACAGACACCATGGGCTCCACTGTAACAATTCTGTGATTCTGACAGAAAGGGATGGTGATAAGCATTTGACAAAGTGCGTTAGCCATCTGGAACTCCATTAGAAAATGAGATGGAAATTCTATCCAGTTCTCAGAGATGTCTGTGTTTATTAGGTGAGTCCACAGGACATGTAAAATTGCAACACACTTGAAAGCAGAAATTCGGATTCGTGACCTCTACTGGTGACACAGAACATGAGGGAGCAGGAGTGTGGTTCCATGCCATCACATCCTGCGTAATAACAGAGGTGACAGAGAAGGGTTGGGGATAAACGCTGGGGCAGAAGGATGGGGTGGGGAGTAAGCTGGCTGGAGTTGGGTGGGGAGGTGGCAGGAGTGGGATGAAGGACAGAGGGAAGAGAGGCAGCGGGAGGTATTGGGAGAAGTGTAGAAGATTTAGGGCGCCAGTCCAGAAGATTAAGTCGCTAGGCATCTGCAGTGAGCTGGTAAATTGGATACAAAATTGGCTGTGTTAGAAGACAGATGGTAGTGATGGAGGAGTATTTGTTTGACAGGAGGTCTGTGACCAGCAGGTGCTGTTTGTAATATACAAGGACAAAAATGTAGGTGGGCCAATTTGTAGGTTTACAGATGACATGAAAATTGGAGGGGTTCTGGATAGGGAGAAAGGTTATTAAAGGATACAGCAGGATATTGATCCATTCAAAAACTGGGCGGAGAAATGACAGATGGAATTTAATCCGGACAAGTGAGAGGTGATGAATTCTGGAAGGTCAAGTGCATGAGGAAGTATTTAGAAATGGCAGCACCCCAAGGAGCATTGACATACAGAAGGATCTTGGAGAACAAGGTCACAGCTCCTGAAAGAGCCTACATGAGGGGTAGAGTTCATACTAACATGCTTGCTTTCATCACAGGACACTGAATATAAAAGGTGGAAAGTCATGTTTCAGCTGTAAAAACACATTTGGAGTATGGTGTACATCTCCGGTCACCACACTACAAGAAGGAACAGAGGCTTTAGAGAAGGTACAGAAAGAGTTTACCAGAATGGTGCCTGGTTTGGAGAGTATTAACTGGAAGGAGACATTGGACAAATTTCGCTCGAGTGTCAGAAGCTGAGGGTGTATAGATGCATATAAAATTCCGACAGTTGTGAATATGGTGGATAGTCTGAGTCTTATTGTCAGGGTGGAAATGTCAAATACAAATTGAGCGTGAGAAATCTTAAAGCAGATGTGCAAGGTGCAACTTCTTTACACAGGGTAGGAGATGCTACAGCAGTACGGGGGACGGGGGGGGAGTGGGGGACGGGGGGGGGGGGGGGGGGGAGTGGGGGACGGGGGGGGGAGTGGGGGACGGGGGGGAGTGGGGGACGGAGAGAGGAACGGGGGGAGTGGGGATGGAGAGGGGAACGGGGGGGGAAAGGAGAGGGGAACGGGTGGGGGTGGAGAGGGGAACGGGGGGAGTGGGGAAAGGAGAGAGGAACGGGGGGAGTGGGGAAAGGAGAGGGGAACGGGGGGAGTGGGGAAAGGAGAGGGGAACAGGGGGAGTGGGGAAAGGAGAGGGGGACGGGGGGAGTGGGGAAAGGAGAGGGGGACGGGGGGAGTGGGGAAAGGAGAGGGGAACGGGGGGGGTGGGGAAAGGAGAGGGGAACGGGGGGGGTGGGGAAAGGAGAGGGGAACGGGGGGGGTGGGGAAAGGAGAGGGGAACGGGGGGTGGGGGAAGGAGAGGGGAACGGGGGGAGTGGGGAAAGGAGAGGGGAACGGGGGGAGTGGGGAAAGGAGAGGGGAACGGGGGGAGTGGGGAAAGGAGAGGGGAACGGGGTGCGGGAAGGAGAGGGGAACGGGGGGAGTGGGGAAAGGAGAGGGGAACGGGGGAGTGGGGATGGAGAGGGGAACGGGGGGAGTGGGGAAAGGAGAGGGGAACGGGGGGGGGGGGAGAAAGGAGAGGGGAACGGGGGGGGGGAGAAAGGAGAGAGGAACGGGGGGGGGAGAAAGGAGAGAGGAACGGGGGGGGGGGAAAGGAGAGGGGAACGGGGGGAGTGGGGAAAGGAGAGGGTAACGGGGGGAGTGGGGATGGAGAGGGGAACGGGGGGAGTGGGGAAAGGAGAGGGGAACGGGGGGAGGGGGGGATGGAGAGGGGAACGGGGTGGGGGAAGGAGAGGGGAACGGGGTGGGGGAAGGAGAGGGGAACGGGGGGGGGTGGGGAAAGGAGAGAGGAACGGGGGTGGGGTGGGGAAAGGAGAGAGGAACGGGGGTGGGGTGGGGGGAAAGGAGAGGGGAACGGGGGGAGTGGGGAAAGGAGAGGGGAACGGGGGGGTGGGGAAAGGAGAGGGGAACGGGGGGGGAAAAGGAGAGGGGAACGGGGGGAGTGGGGAAAGGAGAGGGGAACGGGGGGAGTGGGGATGGAGAGGGGAACGGGGGGAGGGGGGAAAGGAGAGAGGAACGGGGGGAGGGGGGAAAGGAGAGAGGAACGGGGGGAGGGGGGAAAGGAGAGGGGAATGGGGGGAGTGGGGAAAGGAGAGGGTAACGGGGGGAGTGGGGAAAGGAGAGGGTAACGGGGGGAGTGGGGATGGAGAGGGGAACGGGGGGAATGGGGAAAGGAGAGGGGAACGGGGGGAGTGGGGATGGAGAGAGGAACGGGGGGAGTGGGGATGGAGAGAGGAACGGGGGGAGTGGGGATGGAGAGAGGAACGGGGGGAGTGGGGAAAGGAGAGGGGAACGGGGGGAGGGGGGGGATGGAGAGGGGAACGGGGGGAGTGGGGAAAGGAGAGAGGAACGGGGGGAGTGGGGAAAGGAGGGGGAGGGGAACGGGGGGAGGGGGGGAAGGAGAGTGGAACGGGGGGAGTGGGGAAAGGAGAGGGGAACGGGGGGAGGGGGGGATGGAGAGGGGAACGGGGTGGGGGAAGGAGAGGGGAACGGGGTGGGGGAAGGAGAGGGGAACGGGGGGGGGTGGGGAAAGGAGAGAGGAACGGGGGTGGGGTGGGGAAAGGAGAGAGGAACAGGGGTGGGGTGGGGAAAGGAGAGAGGAACGGGGGTGGGGTGGGGGGAAAGGAGAGGGGAACGGGGGGAGTGGGGAAAGGAGAGGGGAACGGGGGGGTGGGGAAAGGAGAGGGGAACGGGGGGGGAAAAGGAGAGGGGAACGGGGGGAGTGGGGAAAGGAGAGGGGAACGGGGGGAGTGGGGAAAGGAGAGGGGAACGGGGGGAGTGGGGAAAGGAGAGGGGAACGGGGGGAGTGGGGAAAGGAGAGGGGAACGGGGGGAGTGGGGAAAGGAGAGGGGAACGGGGGGAGTGGGGAAAGGAGAGGGGAACGGGGGGGGAAAGGAGAGGGGAACGGGGGGAGTGGGGAAAGGAGAGGGGAACGGGGGAGTGGGGATGGAGAGGGGAACAGGGGGAGTGGGGAAAGGAGAGGGGAACGGGGGGAGTGGGGAAATGAGAGGGGAACGGGGGGAGTGGGGAAAGGAGAGGGGAATGGGGGGAGTGGGGAAAGGAGAGGGTAACGGGGGGAGTGGGGATGGAGAGGGGAACGGGGGGAGTGGGGAAAGGAGAGGGGAACGGGGGGAGTGGGGATGGAGAGAGGAACGGGGGGAGTGGGGATGGAGAGAGGAACGGGGGGAGTGGGGATGGAGAGAGGAACGGGGGGAGTGGGGAAAGGAGAGGGGAACGGGGGGAGGGGGGGGATGGAGAGGGGAACGGGGTGGGGGAAGGAGAGAGGAACGGGGGGAGTGGGGAAAGGAGAGGGGAACGGGGGAGTGGGGATGGAGAGGGGAACAGGGGGAGTGGGGAAAGGAGAGGGGAACGGGGGGAGTGGGGAAAGGAGAGGGGAACGGGGGGAGTGGGGAAAGGAGAGGGGAACGGGGGGAGTGGGGAAAGGAGAGGGGAACGGGGGGAGTGGGGAAAGGAGAGGGGAACGGGGGGGGGGGGGAGAAAGGAGAGGGGAACGGGGGGGGGGGAAGAAAGGAGAGAGGAACGGGGGGGGGGGAAGGAGAGGGGAACGGGGGGAGTGGGGAAAGGAGAGGGTAACGGGGGGAGTGGGGATGGAGAGAGGAACGGGGGGAGTGGGGATGGAGAGAGGAACGGGGGGAGTGGGGAAAGGAGGGGGAGGGGAACGGGGGGAGGGGGGGAAGGAGAGTGGAACGGGGTGGGGGAAGGAGAGGGGAACGGGGGGGGTGGGGAAAGGAGAGAGGAACGGGGGGGGGGTGGGGAAAGGAGAGAGGAACGGGGGTGGGGTGGGGGGAAAGGAGAGGGGAACGGGGGGAGTGGGGAAAGGAGAGGGGAACGGGGGAGTGGGGAAAGGAGAGGGGAACGGGGGAGTGGGGAAAGGAGAGGGGAACGGGGGAGTGGGGAAAGGAGAGGGGAACGGGGGGAGTGGGGAAAGGAGAGGGGAACGGGGGGAGTGGGGAAAGGAGAGGGGAACGGGGGGGGGAGTGGGGAAAGGAGAGGGGAACGGGGGGGTGGGGAAAGGAGAGGGGAACGGGGGGAGTGGGGAAAGGAGAGGGGAACGGGGGGGGAGTGGGGAAAGGAGAGGGGAACGGGGGGGAGTGGGGATGGAGAGGGGAACGGGGGGGGAAAGGAGAGGGGAACGGGTGGGGATGGAGAGGGGAACGGGGGGAGTGGGGAAAGGAGAGAGGAACGGGGGGAGGGGGGAAAGGAGAGGGGAACGGGGGGAGTGGGGAAAGGAGAGGGGAACGGGGGGAGTGGGGAAAGGAGAGGGGAACGGGGGGGGTGGGGAAAGGAGAGGGGAACGGGGGGAGTGGGGAAAGGAGAGGGGAACGGGGGGAGTGGGGAAAGGAGAGGGGAACGGGGGGAGTGGGGATGGAGAGAGGAACGGGGGGAGTGGGGAAAGGAGAGGGGAACGGGGGGAGGGGGGGATGGAGAGGGGAACGGGGGGAGTGGGGAAAGGAGAGGGGAACGGGGGGGTGGGGAAAGGAGAGGGGAACGGTGGGGGGGGGAGAAGGAGAGGGGAACGGGGGGGGTGGGGAAAGGAGAGAGGAACGGGGGGGTGGGGAAAGGAGAGGGGAACGGGGGGGGTGGGGAAAGGAGAGGGGAAGGGGGGGAGTGGGGAAAGGAGAGAGGAACGGGGGGAGTGGGGAAAGGAGAGGGGAACGGGGAAGGGAAATGGGGGGAAATGGAGAGAGGAACGGGGATGGCAAAGCAAAAGTCAGGGGAAGTAAAGAGAAGTTGGAGGGGGAGGTGTTGAGTACATAGTGGGTTGTTCTGGGGTTGGAGATCAGCCTGGGACACTGTGAGATGAGTAGTAAGGGTGTGGAGGGAGAACAACAGAGCTGGGAACTGGATGGAGCAAGAGAACAGAATGTGGGGGCTGTGACACTTTGAACCTTGAAGAGGGATTTGGTCGATTCCGTTTCTCTTGTCGAGGGGTTTTGTCAACCTGCTACCAAGGTGTCTGCTCCATGGACAGCAGAGTAGGTGGGTTTGGCTTCTCCAGCATGTTTGGCTGGAGTCAGGCTTTGCGCTGGGTTGTTGAAGCCAGAGCTTTTGGATTGTAGCTGATAAAAACAGCTCTGACTTTCCTGTAGCAAACTGTTTCAGGTCTAGGTTTGTGGAAAGCTTTGTAGCTCAGGTGCTCGTTGTCCTGGTTGTGGGTATGTTCGCAGTGCTGGGAAGTTGTCTCGGTGATATCCTCAGTGCTTTGGAGCCTCCTGTGAAGCACAGCTGTCATGTGCTTTCTGGGATTGATATGCTTCTGTTCCTGCTGCTTCCGGTGGCCAGTTCCAGGTGTTCGTGATAGTGGCTGGTATACTGGGTTCGGTGATAGTGGCTGGTATACTGGGTTCGGTGATAGTGGCTGGTATACTGGGTTCGGTGATAGTGGCTGGTATACTGGGTTCGGTGATAGTGGCTGGTATACTGGGTTCGGTGATAGTGGCTGGTATACTGGGTTCGGTGATAGTGGCTGGTATACTGGGTTCGGTGATAGTGGCTGGTATACTGGGTTCGGTGATAGTGGCTGGTATACTGGGTTCGGTGATAGTGGCTGGTATACTGGGTTCGGTGATAGTGGCTGGTATACTGGGTTCGGTGTAGTGGCTGGTATACTGGGTTCGGTGTAGTGGCTGGTATACTGGGTTCGGTGTAGTGGCTGGTATACTGGGTTCGGTGTAGTGGCTGGTATACTGGGTTCGGTGTAGTGGCTGGTATACTGGGTTCGGTGTAGTGGCTGGTATACTGGGTTCGGTGTAGTGGCTGGTATACTGGGTTCGGTGTAGTGGCTGGTATACTGGGTTCGGTGTAGTGGCTGGTATACTGGGTTCGGTGTAGTGGCTGGTATACTGGGTTCGGTGTAGTGGCTGGTATACTGGGTTCGGTGTAGTGGCTGGTATACTGGGTTCGGTGTAGTGGCTGGTATACTGGGTTCGGTGTAGTGGCTGGTATACTGGGTTCGGTGTAGTGGCTGGTATACTGGGTTCGGTGTAGTGGCTGGTATACTGGGTTCGGTGTAGTGGCTGGTATACTGGGTTCGGTGTAGTGGCTGGTATACTGGGTTCGGTGTAGTGGCTGGTATACTGGGTTCGGTGTAGTGGCTGGTATACTGGGTTCGGTGTAGTGGCTGGTATACTGGGTTCGGTGTAGTGGCTGGTATACTGGGTTCGGTGTAGTGGCTGGTATACTGGGTTCGGTGTAGTGGCTGGTATACTGGGTTCGGTGTAGTGGCTGGTATACTGGGTTCGGTGTAGTGGCTGGTACACTGGGTTCGGTGTAGTGGCTGGTATACTGGGTTCGGTGTAGTGGCTGGTACACTGGGTTCGGTGTAGTGGCTGGTATACTGGGTTCGGTGTAGTGGCTGGTATACTGGGTTGGTTGTAGTGGCTGGTATATTGGGTTCGGTGTAGTGGCTGGTATACTGGGTTGGTTGATGGAGTCTGTAGCTAAGTGCCCTGGCTCTAAAAATGCTGTCCCCTGTTGAGCTTGTCCCTATGATCATTGTGTTGGCTCAGTTGAATTGGTGGTGTTTGTCATCTGTATGTATGTGTGGGTAATAGAGACGGTTGGTCATGGTGTTTACTGGCTGGTTGGTGCTCGTGGATGGGGATTGCTAGCTGTCTGCCTGGTTGCCCTATATAGTGTTGTGTGCAGTCTTTGCATGGAATCCTGTGAATTATGTTAGCCTTGCACATGATGGGTATCGGGTCTTTTGACCTGGTGAGTTGTCTGAGCGTGGCTGTCGGTGTCTGAGCTGTCATGAATCCCAGTGGTTGGAGTAGCCTGGCTGTCAGTTCAGAGACATTTTTATCGAAAGGTAGTGCAGCGAGTGAGTTCGGCTGTGACATGGCCCCCTCACCTTGTTTGCTAGATGGATGTGGATGAAGAGACGGGGCTATCCATTCCTAGCAAAGACTCTGGTGAGGTGTTCTTCTTCTTCTCTTCACAGGTTGGGAGTGCTGCAGTGTGTTGTGGCCCGTTCGAACAGGGTCCGACTGCAGCTTCTTTTGGGGTCGAGGTTGTTTGTTAGTAAGGGTACAATGGTTTGTCTGACTGCTTGCTGTACCTCTTCAGTTAGTCCGTTAGTTCTGAGCATACATTCTAGTGCAGCTAGGGAAGTCTAGTTTTTGCGTCCTTGTGGTTGTAGTGCAGTCACTTGGCTTGTCCGGCATTTTCTGTGCCTGTCAGCTGTCTGTTGGTGAGGTTTCTTACCCAGGTAATTGTCGTGTTGTCTTCTCTGCTGTTGCTCAGCTTAGTCATTTTGTCTTGTAGTGTCTCTTTCTCGATGTCATTCTGTTCTGTCTTATGGTGATGGCCTGTTTGATTGTCACAGTCCATTCCTGTTTTCAAAGTGAATGAATTTTGGTGCACGATTTGCTGTCTGTATCAGTGTAGTCTGTTGTGTGTGTCCGTCATCAAAACCTGGATCATCCTGAGACCATCTTGTCTGACTCTCTCACTGGCTTGTGGGTTGTTGATTGGTGGTCTGTATCGGACACAGGATGGCAGTCTCGGATTCCTTCAGCATCCATGTAAGAATCAGAGTTGTTCGTAGGCAGTGCTTAGGCGGTTGGCAAAGAATTCCCATTTCTTGCTTGCATTACCGTGTCTCAGCTGTAGGTGTTCAAGGTTGGTCGAAAGATTTGTAGCTCGGGTGCTGGTTGCCATGGTTGTGAGTATGTTCGCTGAGTTGGCAAGTTGACTTGCTGACTTATTGTTTCCAGTCTTGGTGACATCTTCAGTGGTTTGGAGCCTCCTGTGAAGCGATGCTGTACCATCTCTTCTGGAATTTAGTTATCATCTCAGGGTGATCGAGGTTATGATTACTGACCCACACAGCACACTACACAGGTAGTCAAAAACGACCGCCTCACTTCCTAATCCCAATTTCAAGCACTTGGCCCATAGCTCTGTATTCCTTGGCATCACAAGTACACATCTAAATATTTCTTCAATGAGGGTTTCAGCTTCTACCAGCCTTCTAGGAGTGACTTCCAGATTCCTACTAACCCCGGGTGAAAAACCTCTCTCACACATCTCCACAGAGTCACAGTCATACAGCACGGTATCAGACCCTTCAGTCCAACTCATCCATGCCAACCAGATATCCCAAACTAAACTAGTCCCATTTGCCAGCATCTGGCCCTTATCCCTCCCTCCAACCCTTCCTACTCATATGTCCATCCAGATCATTCATGTACCTGTCCAAAAGTCTTTGAAATGTTGGAACTGTATCTGATTCTCCCACTTCCTCTGGCAGTTCACTCCTTATATGGACTACCTTCTGTGTGAAAAAAAGTGCCCCTCACGTCCCTGTTAAATCTTTCCTCTCTCTCATTAAATCTATACCCTGTAGTTTTGAATTTCCCTTCACAAGGGGAAAGACCTTTGCCATTCACCTTCTCGACTTGTATCCAATCTGAGGCATCAATCTGGGAACAACGTGAAGACTATGGAAGAGATGGAGAGAACTCAAAAGAAACTGTGCAGAGTCAGAAGTGCGAAGGCTGGAATGCCCCTATAGGTTCAGTTGTAGATTGCTGTAACTAGAATTTCAAGATGGGCAAGCCAATTTACCCAACATACAGGACAATCCATATGCATGCTGTTTATATTATATAGATATCTTACATATACTTCATTGTTTGCAATTGCTAATGGCAAAGATAAAGTTGACTTTGGCTGTCTGTGGGTGGGAATCATGTATCTAAATCTGATTTAGAATATAGCTGCATTAATTATTTAAAACTACTTGATCCTTTCAGCATCATAAATGATTAAAAATAGAAATAAATTTATATTCAAGCAGCAAACACAAGAAACATTGCATAAGAATGCAATCATGGCTTTTGACTGTTTTTGTTCAATTTATTTGATATTTCAACAAACCACTCTAGAATTGGAGCAATAACTAGGATTTATCTTTATAACACTCGTGGGTCACCTGACTGACGACAGATAGGATGGGGAGGGAAAGTCCAGGTTTCTCAATAAGTTGAACAATTCTGCCACATAACTGTACCTCACAATGCTGGCTGACTGTACACTGCCACTGGGTTGATCAGGCAGATAAACCTTGATAAATGCAAAGGGTCAAGGGGGCTAGTTGGTGAAATGGTTGTTTGGTTGTTTTGGGGGGAGGGGGGGGGGGGGGGGAAGAGAAGTGTTTGAAAGCTCTCATCACAGTCAGGGTGAAGGACAGGACTTGTCTTGAGGACAATGCTGTAATCTCAGTGCCCTCATCAGCAGCTTTCTAAATCCCTGCTGCAAGTGCCGAGCGGTATTATTGCTCGATCATTAATGCAGACACCCAGGTAAGGTCCTGGCCACCCGGATTCAATCACACCATGGCAGATGGTGGAATTTGAATTGAATAAAATCTGTAACTAATGATGATCTTGGAACCATTGTTGGTTATCAGAAAAAAACCTATCTGGTTCATTAATATCCTCGAGAGAAGCAAATCTGCTTGCCTTCTCTGGTCTGGTCTACATATGACTCCAGACACACATCAGGAGATGAGGTTGGCTCTTAACAGTCCTCTGTTTTTTAAGGATCCCTACAGTGTGGAAACAGGCCTTTCGGCCCAAGCCCACACTCACCCTCCGAAAAGTAGCCCACCCTGACCCACTCCCCTACCCTATGACTCTACATTTATCCCTGACTAATGCACCTAACCTACTCATAGCGAGTTTTGAGAAGGTTTGCAGCTCAGGTTGAGGTTTTGGATGCAGGTTTGCTTGCTGAGCTGGAAGGTACATTTCCAGACGTTTCGTTACCCTACAATGTAACACCTTCAGTGGGCCTCAGGCGAAGCAATGCTGAAAATTCCTGCTTTCTATTTATATGTTTGAGTTTCTTTGGGTTGGTGATGTAATTTCCTGTGGTGATGCTATTTCCTGTGGTGAAGTCACTTCCTGTTCCTTTTCTCAGGGGGTGGTAGATGGGGCCTAACTCGATGGTGTCTGTTGATAGAGTTCCAGTTGGAATGCCATGCTTCTAGGAATTCTCGTGCATGACTTTGTTTGGCCTGTCCTAGGATGAATGTGTTGTCCCAGTCAAAATGGTGTCCTTCTTCATCCATATGTGAGGTTACTAATGAGAGAGGATCATGTATTTTTGTGGCTCGTTGGTGTCTTTTTGTGGCTAGTTGGTGTACATGTATTCTGGTGGCTAGGTTTCTGCCTGTTTGTCCAATGTAGTGTTTGTTACTGTTCTTGCACAGTATATAGTAAATTACATTAGCTTTGCTTGTTGTCTGTATAAATACCATGCAAGAACTGTAACAAACACTACATTGGACAAACAGGCAGAAAACTAGCCACCAGGATACATGAGCACCATCTAGCCACAAAAAGACATGACCCTCTCTCACTAACATCCTCCCATACAGATGAGGAAGGACACCACTTCGACTGGGACAACACATCCATCCTAGGACAAGCCAAACAAAGTCATGCACGAGAATTCCTAGAAGCAAGGCATTCCAACCGGAACTCTATCAACAGACACATCGAGTTAGGCCCCATCTACTACCCACTGAGAAAAGGAACAGGAAATGACATCACAAACCCAAATATATAAATAGAAAGCAGGAATTTTCAGCATTGCTTCACCTGAGGCCCACTGAAGATGTTACCTAGTAGGGTAACAAAACATCTGGAAATGAATCTTCCAGCTCAGCAAGCAAACCTACATCCATAACCTCCTCATCCCTGAACACTGTGGGCAATATACGACCAATTCACCCTAACCTGCACATCTTTGGATAGTGCCCTCTGGGTAATTCGGGATGGGTAATAAATGCTGGCCTGGCCACTGACACCGCTGCCATTTCATGGGTGAGAATAGAAGTCTAGGAGACTGGACTGTGAACGAGCTCTCCATGTAGTGCTGAAAGAATGCTTTCATTAACTGAGATGTTATGCATGAACTGACTTCTTGACTCCAACAAGGCTAATCAGAGAAAGAATAATTAACCTATTTACTTCAAGCACTGCACACAGATATGGATACATATCTCTATCTCGATCTTGCTCTCTCGATCTCCTTGTATTCACTCCAGATTTGGTGTGACTGCTTCACAAGTTCTCTCTGCTCAGATACCAAGTACTGATGTGGTACCCAGTGGCTCAGCTCTTTGGAAATATTACATTCTTATTGTTCTGTCGTGTGGGGAGTTGATGTTCAAATACACACTCTGATTTGGAGATCTCAGTCAATAGAAACCATTCTGTTTTAACAAATTGAGCAGTGACTTTCATTGTGTATTTCAACATT
Organism: Chiloscyllium punctatum; assembly: GCF_047496795.1. NCBI lineage: Eukaryota > Metazoa > Chordata > Chondrichthyes > Orectolobiformes > Hemiscylliidae > Chiloscyllium > Chiloscyllium punctatum. Next base: position 32,874,382 of record NC_092784.1, read on the forward strand.
TTCTATTACCCCAGATTTCATAGAGAATAAAGACAGAGATTCATTTACATTTGAATGGCTTACTCTATCCCCCATTTTGAAAAATACGTTTGAATAACTTCAACCAATAGTTAACTGGATATTTTAATTACTTTCCATGGTAATTTATCAATGACAACAAGATAGGTTCAGGCGAAGCAATGCTGAAAATTCCTGCTTTCTATTTATATGTTTGAGTTTCTTTGGGTTGGTGATGTAATTTCCTGTGGTGATGCTATTTCCTGTGGTGAAGTCACTCGTTGGTGTCTTTTTGTGGCTAGTTGGTGTACATGTATCCTGGTGGCTAGGTTTCTGCCTGTTTGTCACAGTTCTTGCACAGTATTTAGTAAATTACATTAGCTTTGCTTGTTGTCTGTATAACAAGCAAATGACCCATTTTAGTTGAAGTATCGCCTGGAAACCTTCTGCCCCTTATATTCCCTGGTCATTGATCCCTCCATCAAGGGGAAACGTTTCTCCCTGTCTGGCCCATCTGTGTCTCTCATAGTGCTAAACATCCCAATCACATTCCCTCTCAATCTCCTCTGCTCAAAGCAAAGCAATCCCAGTCTGTCCAATCTCTCTTCAGAACTGCAACTGTCCAGCCCCCAGGCAACATCCTAGTGAATCTCCTTTGTACTCTCTCCAGAGCTATCACATCCCTCCTAGAATGTGGATTCTAGAATTACACCCAACACTCCCGCTGTGGCCTAACCCTCGTGTTATACAGTTCCAGCATCACCTCCTTGCTCCTAAATTCGATGCTTTGACTATTGAAGGCAAGTCTTCCAAATGCCTTCTTAATCATTTTATCTCCTGATCCTCAGTGCATCTCAGAGTCCTATTGCTTGTCATGTATTGTCCTGCCCAAGTGCATCACCTCACATTTATCCCGAGAGACCACTGTTGCCAGAAATCCATCAATCTGCCTTGAACCTGCTCAATGCCTGAACTTGCACAGCCCTATGGAGGTAGAAAATTTCAAAGATTCACTGAACATTTCCAATTCAACGTGTATGTGTCTTTTGAGGTGATACCTACAAACTCCAAGGAAGGGAAGTTTATTGATATCAAGCCCAGAACACAAAGTGAGCCAGTTTGACCCAGCATACTTGGACCAGCTCTGTGAAACAGTTACCAGTTACTCACACAGCTGGCCCATTGTCTGCTGGTTTTTCTCCATTTTTATTAGAAATCTAATTTCTTTTTGAAAATTCGGAATGGGTGTGCTTCCTCTGCCTTTCAGAGGACTGTAACAAATAGCCAAGTAAAAACAAAAAACAACGGGTTTGTGGTGCTGCTGCTACTGCCATTTAGCATAGACCTGTTTGATCTGGTTACCACCTTGCATACTCCCCCATGCGCCAAGAAACACAGTCTCTTCACCCCTTCTACTTTAAATATACCATTATCACTTTGAACACTTGTATGGAATCTCCCCTCAGCATTTGATGCTTTAGTGAAAACAATGGCAACTTCTCAGCCCTGGTACCATCCTCTTCACCTTCTCCACAGCCCTGACATTACTTTTGAGGTGCAGTTATTAGAAATGGTCACGGTCCTCAGGCTGAGCTTAATCAGTGATTTAGAAAGAGTTTCGCTTTCGTCCTCTGCAGTTCTTCATCAGCTTCGAAAAGCCACCACCTCCAGACTCAAGAGGAAAGTTCAGCAATAGGAGAGAATAAAGGACAGAAACGTTGAGATTCCCTTCACATAGCATGCTGAGTTAAAAAGAGCGCTAACGTGGGAAAGTAGTAAGCTGACTGGTGAGAAATTAACGTGGGACCGTATTGAGATAGCTGAATCGAGAAGTGAGGTATTTACTAGAGAAAAGACTGCTTATCATCTGTATTCAGTTCGGTTCTAGTCGAAGGTTTTAATTGCAAACTTAAAACATGTCAGGGGAGGGCAGCTGAGCAGAATGTGTGGCTTGTCCCAGGGAGAATGGTCTGGATGCTGCTAATGTCTAAGATGACCACATGTGCAGAAGGTGTTCCCAGGTGCAGAAGCTGGAAGCTCTTGGTTTCAGAGCTGAAGTAGTGACTGGAGACACAGTGACACATCCACAAAGCTGACAGTTACATCGATAGCATGTTGTGACGATGCTATGGCTTTACTATATCGGAACAGTTACTGGTTACTAGCTAAGAAATCTATTATTCTGTGAAGTTTTCCAATCAAGTTACATCAAATGTCAATTCCTTTCTGCTATGCTTGCCTCCATTGTATTTTAACTAGAGTGTATGAATAAATTCTGTTTTGCTCGACATTGAGTACTTTGATCAATGAAATGACATTTGGAACGTAACATCTCACATTCCCCTTTAAAATAAGAAAAAGCTAGGGGCTAGATTATGATGTTAATATATTTTGAGGGGGTCTGGTCAGTCCATAGCAATGTTTAGAGAGATGCTCATATTGCAGCTCAAGGAACGACAGGAAAGAAGAGAATGGGTGACCCAGATGGTCCAGAAGGAACAGACCGTAGTGTAGGAGTCCCCTAAGATCCTGCTCACTCAGTGGAATGGGTGACTCAGACGGTCCAGAAGGAACAGACCGTAGTGTAGGAGTCCCCTATGACCCTGCTCACTCAGTGGAATGGGTGACCCAGACGGTCCAGAAGGAACAGACCGTAGTGTAGGAGTCCCCCAAGGTCCCACTCACTAAGTTGAGTCCCCATTTGGAAGCTGATGAGGGTGCAACTATCTTGGGGGTATGCAATTTGAGCCAAGCTTTTGGGACCACAAGTAGCTTGGCTGTAGTCAAGGGGGCAGGGATAGTGGTGAAGAAGAGAGGAACAGTGATAGTGATCCGACATTCTGTAATCAGGGGAACAGAGAGGGGTTTCTGCGTTTGAAAATGTGACTCCAGGATGATGTGCCAGGGTCAGGGATTTTATTGAATGGTTGCACAGCATTCTGAAAGGGAAGTGTGATGAGTTAGAGGTCATGGTATCGATTGGCACCAATCATGTGGACAAAGTGAGGAACGAGGTCTTGCATCAGGGATTTCAGGAGCTCGGTAGTAGAGTAAAAGGCATGACCTCTGTAGTCATCCTCTCTGGATTACTTCTGGTGTCACATGCTAGCAAGTACAGAAAGAGGAAAAATAGGACAGATAAATGCATGGCTGAAGAGTTGATAGAACAGGGAGGGTTTTAGCTTCCTGAATTACTGGGACTGTTTTTGAGGAAGATGGAATGGTCTGCACCTGAACCAGACTTGGGCCCCCATCCTTACAGGTCGGTTTGAATGTGCTGTTGGAATGAGTTCAAACCTGGTCTGGCAGGGGGGAGGGCACACAGAATATTCAGAAATGGAGACACATCATGTTACAGCAAAGGAAGCAAGTCATAGGGAGTTCAGCTGTTTTGCGTTGAGGGTCAAGAGAGTAAAACAAGGCTGGGTGGTCTTTAATGATGAGAGTATAATGGGTGTGTATGATGAGTTAAAAGCGTGGATTGATGGAAATGTGATATTGTTGCTGTCACAGAAACATTGCTGAGGGAAGGGCAGGTCTGGTAGCTCAATGTTCCAGGGTATAGGGTCTTGCGGTGACACAGAGGAGGGTGTGAAAAGGTGGTGGACTAATACTCATGTTAAGGGAACATTCTGAAATAAGGAAATATATATATCTTGGAAGGGTCTTCAAACAAAACTTTGCAAATAGAATTTAGGAATTTGTGATCTTGGAGAAGATTTATAGCTCAGGTTGAGGTTCAGGTTGTAAGTTTGCTCGCCGAGCTGATGGGTTTGTTCTCAAACGTTTTCAGTGAGTCTCCAGTGAAGCGTTGGTGAACTGTCCTGCTTTCTATTTGTGTGTCTCGGTCTGTTAAAGGTGGGTGATATCACTTCTGGTTCTTTTTCCTCGGAGGTTGGTAAATGGGGTCCAAATCGATGTGTTTATTGATGGAGTTCCGGTTTGAATGCCAGGCCTCTAGGAATTCCTTTGCGTGTCTCTGTTTAGCCTGTCCCAGGATGGGCTGTGTTGTCCCAGTCAAAGTGGTGTCCTTTGACAACCACCTTAATAGTAACTGATGAAACTAAAAGGACCCTGTACCAGCAACCAGCAGAATGAATGTCATTTACAAAATACCCTGCAAGGACTGTAACAAATACGACATTGGACAGGCAGGCAGGAAAGAAACTCGCCACCGGGATAAATGAACACCAACGAGCCACCAAAAGACATGACCAACTATCATTAGTATCCTCACTCACAGACGAAGAGGGACACCATTTCAACTGGACTACATAGCCCATCCTAGGACAAGAATTCCTAGAGGCCTGGCATCCAAACCAGAACTCCATCAATAAACACATTGATTTGGGCCCCATTTACCAATCTCTGAGAAGAAGAACAGGAAATGATACCATTATACAGAACACCAGCGCTTCACCAGAGGCTCACTGATGATGTTACCTAGTTATGGTGACAAAACATCTCAAAACAAAACTGTCAGCTCTGCGAGCAAATGTACAGGGAGTTCTTGTATCAATATACAGAAGGCACAGTACAGAGTGTGATTCTGGAGAATGAAGGCAGACCGCTGCTCGTTGGATGCTGCCTGAACTGCTGTGCTCTTCCAGCACCACTAATCCAGTATTTGATTTTCAGCATCTGCAGTCATTGTTTTTACCTAGCTGTTCAATGTGACAGTGGGGGAACATTTCAGTGGTTGTGATCACAACAGAGTATGGTTCAAATTTGTAATGACAAGGAGAAAGAAGGCTTGCAAAAGAGAGCACTGGATTGGGGGAAGGCAGATTTTATTAAATAAAGGAGGATCTGGCCAAAGTTGGTTGGGCACAGCGAAGCAGTGGAGCCATTTCAAGGAGGCAAGTATAAAGTCTTTTGGAGGAAATATCTGTGCAATAGGTTCAGGGAATCCTGGATGTCTAGGACAGTTCAGGACTGGATGAGGAACAGCAGAAAGGCTTTAAGCAAATCCAAAGGGAGCAATTCAGCTGTGGCCCGAGAGGAATATAGGAAGTATAAGAGGGATTTTAAGAAAGCAACTCGAAGAGCAAAAGGGGGGGGTGAGAAAGGACTCATGAACAAGGTTCGGGAGAATCTCAAGGCATTTTATACATACATGAAAACAAAGAGTCAAAAAGTGCTGGAAAAGCATTATGGACAATTTAGCATGGCCAAACCACCGAACCTGCACATCTTTGGACGGTGAGAGGAAACCCACACAGACACAGGGAGAATGTGCAAACTCCACACAGGCAGTTGCCTGAGGCTGGAGTCTAACCCAGATCCCTGGTGCTGTGAGGCAGCAGTGCTAACCACTGAGCCGCTGCTGGGTGAGCACCTGAAACAAGCACGGGTTTATCCTAACATTCAAGGAAATGGAATAAGCCATTCATTACAGTACGGTAGGGTGTATTAGGGCCCCGAACCCATCTGTTCTCTCTCTCTCTCTTTCATTTTCTGATGTCATGGGGAAGCTGCAGTGATATCAGAAGTGGGGGCAGGATTGAAGACTTCTGGCTTTGGTAGGTTTTGAGCATGGTCTTGGGAACATGTTAGGCCAATGGCTGAGGAAGAGCTTGGTGCCTGGAGTGGGAGTGCGATAGGCCCACAGTGGGGTCTTGATGAATGGGTCATGGAGATGAGGTTCCAGTGTAGGCAGGAGGTGAGACCTGGCACTGAAGGTCTGTAATGTGACACCTCTTATTTCCTTATTTTTCTGACTTATTTCTAAGATCCTCTACCTAGGGACCTTTGTACCTAAGATGGTGCTGAAAGCGGCGATTTAAAAAAATTTTCACCACTCATGTGAGCACGTGACAATAAACCTAATTCTACTCCTAAAGTGCAAGAAATTGGCACTAGCACGCCTTTAGTGGTAATTATTGTCAGTGCAGACTTCATGGGCTGAAGGGTCTCTTAGAGTCAGAGATATACAACATGGAAACAGACCCTTTGGTCCGACCTGTCCATGCCAACCAGATATCCCAACCCAATCTAGTCCCACCTGCCAGCACCTGACCTATATCCCTCCAAACCCTTCCTATTCATATACCCATCTAAATGCCTCTTAAATGTTGCAATTGTACCAGCCTCCACCACATCCTCTGGCAGCTCATTCCATACACGTACTACTTTCTGAGTGAAACATTGCCCCTTAGGTCTCTTTTATATCTTTCCCCTCTCACCCTAAACCTATGCCCTCTAGTTCTGGACTCCCCGACCCCAGGAAAAAGACTTTGTCTATTTACCCTATCCATGCCCCTCATGATTTTATAAACCTCTATAAGGTCACCCCTCAGCCTCCGACGCTCCAGGGAAAACAGCCCCAGCCTGTTCAGCCTCTCCCTGTAACTCAAACCCTCCAACCCTGGCAACATCCTTGTAAACCTTTTCTGAACCCTTTCAAGTTTCATAACATCTTTCCAATAGGAAGGAGACCAGGATTGCACGCAATATTCCAACAGTGGCCTAACCAATGTCCTGTACAGCTGCAACATGACCTCCCAACTCCTGTACTCAGTACTTTGCCCTGTACGAGAATGTGTTGTTTTTGTATGTAGATGAGCACAGTACAGGTTTTGTTTTTGAAAGCAGCTTGATTACCTTGTCCTGCCCTGGTCCAAGACTGCATGTCTCTCTGCCACCCTGCAGTCTCATTAAAATGGTACCCTTTAGTTTATGTGGTCTCTCCTCTTGCTTCTTCCATTCATCTACCCCATGGGAATTTAATGAGATAAATAGCTATAACCACATTCAATGTTTACCTGCCACAATGGGCGCGTCACCCTAAATGGTCCTTATAAATTAACGACATCTTAAGCATAAGAGGAAAGAAACCTGCCTTTATAGGACACCTGCATGACCACTGGATATCTGTACATAATGCCAAAGGATCTTTTCAACTCACCCTGCAAGCAGATGGGGCCTCAGTTTCAAGTCTGACATCACATACAACACAGTCACTCTCAGGACTACATTGAGAGCATCAGCTTCAACTTCTGGGTTCAAACTCAGAACCTGGCAACTTCAAGTTCAGCCTGCTACCAGTTGAGCTTCTGGAGCCTGAAATCCACTGTAAACTCAAGTTTTTAACTTGGGGCGGTCAGTTGAAATAGAGTAATAATTGAGTTGTCCGTACTCACACAGCCCTGGGCTCTGAGAAAACATCAGCGTGTATGTGCATCATAAGATCTCCACCAGCCGTGTACTCCATCACAAAACATACGTGTTCTGGGGTTTGGAAACACGCAAACAGATTGACTAGGAATGGATGATTGGAGATGTTGACAGTCTCGAAGATCCGTTTCTCACACATAAGGCTGCAGAGACAACAGAACAATTCAGAGCACTGGTTGACTTGGGACAGCATTACACGTATAAAAGCAGAATCACATCAACAAGTGCACAGTGATCAACACAACCTTCCCATTGGGCTGATCATAGTGTTTAATACTGTCCTCCCATTGGACCAATCACAAAGTTCAACACAGCTGTGTGACTAGACCAAAACCAGTGTTAAACACAGTGCTCCCACTGGATCCAAGTGTTTTGATAATCCCGATTGGCATGGCTTGAGAATTGGTTGACAGACAGGAAGTGAAGTGGAAACAAACAGGTCTCTTGACTCCAGATTGGGATACAGACAGACTCTAACCTCACACCTTTAATATATTGTCTGAGCTGAGATGTCAGCTGCTTTTATAAAACCTTAAGTTATCTTGAGAATGTGACCTCAAAGAAATTTTGGGATTTACATATTAATGAACCAAAACCTGGAACCCATTCTAAAAGATGGAAGCCTTAACAACAAACTAGGTTTGTTAAATATATCATTTTACTTGCATGATACTGTAATCTTTTACTATAAAGTCTGTGTCTTATGTTCCTGCTTCACAACCACCTGATGAAGGAGCGGCGCTCCGAAAGCTAGTGCTTCCAAATAAACCTGTTGGACTATAAGCTGGTGTTGAGCGGTTATTAACTAGATACAGGGTTTTCCTAGTTTGGTATGTTAGAACCAAGGGTTACAGGTTCAGGATGCAGGACAGACCATTTAGGACTTAGATGAAGAACTATTTCTTCACCCAAAGAGTGACGAACCTGTGGAATTCTCTAACACAGAAATCTGGGGAGGCCTGGTCATTGAATATAGTCAAAACAAAAAGACAGATAATTTTTTTGGTGTTAAAGGCATCAAAGGGTATGTGAAGAAAACTAGAATGGAGCACCGAGATAGAGGATCAGCCATAATCATACCGATTGGTGGAGCAGGCTTGGAGGACCAAATGTCTGACTCGTGCTCCTAGTTTCTATGGTTAAATGTGGCCCTTTCATTGGACTGAGCACAATGTTCGATGCAGTCTTTCCACTGAACTGATAACAGCATTAAAACAGAGCAACTTAGGATAGCAATGAATGAGGAGATAATTGAGAAGTATAACAATAACTGATGCTGGAAATCTGAACAGAAATTGCTGTAGAAGTTCAGTAGGTCTGACAGGATCTGTGGAGAGAGAAAGGAAAAAGATATTGTGCTAAGCAAGAGGTAAAAATTAGACTTCATGGATGCGGATGAAAGAAAAACTGGGGGTCGAATGAAGCATATATTTAGTGAAGCAGATAAGCAGAAGAGACAGATTGACAAGGGTGGATACATAGAGGCTCGAAGACATGGCAATAGCATTGAGGAAGACAAAAAGAAATCTAGAAAACTGAATTACCGAGAAACAAAATCAAAACAGTAAATTATTTTACATACACAATGAAACAAAGATAAGATGGACAGAAAATCAGAGGAGAATGGAACAAAGGTCTATAAAATTAAAGGTTTTAACAGCAGACAGAGTGAAGACAAGCAAAACTAAAGACTGCTCTTGAAGATCATTTTCAAGAAGGAACTTGGGAAAACTTCAACACAGAAACATGCTGAAAGTACTCATCAGGTCAGCTAATCTCTGTAGAGAGAGACAGAGAATAAAAGCGAAGGTTCAGTCTGTGGGGAGAATGAGAGTTAGCAGGCTAGATCGATGACATTTTTAGAATATGGATTGTTTGTGCATGACGTTTTCTGTGCAAGTTGTAGCAAAATATAGTGTATTAATGCTCAAATAAGAAACCAGATCTCACCTGTCAACCTCATCCCTTGCAACAATATCTCCTTTCTTCAAAGCTTTAATAGCAAACAGTTGTCCTGATTTCTTATATTCGGACAGCAGAACCTGTAGCAAAAAACAAAAGAAAGCCAAGATGTCAAAGATGGCAATGTTGTGACACATTGTTCAGATCTTTCTTCCCTTTGTCTGCTGTGGATAACTTTTCACATCCCAACTGTTCGAAGCTCTTGTGAATGCATTATGTTTAAGTTATGTTCAAGTTTAAGAATGTTTAAGTTACTGGTTGCTGTTTTCCATAGTTTGGTGACTTCCAATGTTGAACAACAGTAGAACCAGTTCCAGCTAAACACAATATATCTTTTTATACTGAGCTGGTAACTTCAGCTGTAAAAATGAGAATCCAACAGTTAACACGTGCAGTATTGTTTAACACTTTGCCAAACAGCAATGAAACAGTCCTCCCCAAAGTGGAGCATGGTGTTTATGTCAATGGACATGAAGTGGAGTCTCCCCAGGCTGTATACAAGCTACTATGAGAGGCAAGGGAGATTGCTAGGGCCCTGGCAGAGATACTTACTACCTTGCTGACTACAGGTAAAGTGCCAGAAAACTGGAGGATAGCCAATGCGACTCTTATGTTCAAGAAGGGAAGGAGGAATGGCCAGGTAATTACAGACCAGTTAGCATGATGTCACTGGTAGGGAAGTTATTGAAAGAAAATCTACAGGAGAGGATTAATCAACAACATAGCAAGAGTTTAGTCAGGGACAGTCAGCACGGGTTTGTTCCAGGGAGTTCCTGTCTGATGATGGGATTAACACAGTTGATATGGTTTGCACAGACTTCAGTAAGGTCTTTGTTAAGGCCCTGCATAGGAAACTGATCGAAAAGGTCAGAGTCCATGGAATCCAAGGCAAATTAGCAAACTGGAATCAACTGTGGCTTGTAAAGAGGAGGCAAAGGGAGGTTGAGGGATGTCTTTGTCATTGGAAACCCTGTGGCCAGCAGTGTACTACAGGGATCGAGACTGGGACCCTGGCAGCCTGTTGTGTACGGTAATGATCCTGGCTGCGAATGTAGAAGGTTTAATCAGTACGTTTGCAGATTACACAAAAATTGGTGGTACTTTTAATAGGGAGGAGGATGGTCTCCGGTTGCAGCCTGATACTGAGCAGCTGGTAAATCAAACCAAGCAATGGCAGATGGAATTGAATCCATCAGGTGTGAGGTTACGCATTTCGGAAGGTCCAGTGATTGCAGTGGAAAGGGTGTAGGGGAGGACAGGGGACTTCTCTGCCATTAGATTATCAGTTTGTCTCATACCACATCACTAACAATGATGATGGTGCTTAATTCCTTCCCTGCATTCTTCCATATTCATGGAATATTTGAAGTATCTTCCAAAAACAGAAGGTAATAGTTGAAGGATGCTTGTCAGACTGGAAGCCTGTGACGAGTGGAGTAACTCAGGGGTCAGTGTGGGAAATAGATGGTGACATCTTGAAAAGTGTCCATATTACAGAGGAGGAAGTGCTGGATGTCTTGAAACCCGTAAAAATGGATAAATCCCCAGGACCTGATCAGGTGTACCCGAGAACTGTGGGAAGCTAGAGAAGTGATTGCTGGGCCTCTTGCTGAGATATTTGTATCATTGATAGTCACAGGTGAGGTGCCGGAAGACTGGAGGTTGGTAAACGAGGTGCCACTGTTTAAGAAGGGTGGTAAAGACAAGCCAGAGAACTGCAGACCAGTGAGCCTGACCTCGGTGGTGGGCAAGTTTAGATTAGATTAGATTCCCTACACAGTGTGGAAACAGGCCCTTCGGCCCAACCAGTCCACACCGACCCTCCAAAGAGTAACCCACTCAGATTCATTTCCCTCTGACTAACGCACCTAACACTACAGGCAATTTAGCATGGCCAATTCACCTGACCTGCACACCTTTGGACTGTGGGAGGAAACCGGACCACCCGGAGGAAACCCACGCAGACACGGGGAGAATGTGCAAACTCTACACAGACAGTCGCCCAAGGCTGGAATCGAATCTGGGACCCTGGCGCTGTGAGGCAGCAGTGCTAACCACTGAGCCACCTTGCCATCCCAAAGTTGTTGGAGAGAATCCTGAGGGACAGGATGTACACGTATTTGGAAAGACAAGGACTGATTAGAGATACTGGATTCGTGGTGCTGGAAGAGCACAGCAGTTCAGGCAGCATCCAAGTAGCTTCGAAATCGATGTTTCAGGCAAAAGCCCTTCATCAGGAGATAGTCAGCGTGGCTTTGTGCATGGGAAATCATGTCTCACAAACTTGATTGAGTTTTTTGAAGAAGCAACAAAGAAGATTGATGAGTACAGAGGTGTAGATGTGATCTATATGGACTTCAGTAAGGCGTTCGACAAGGTTCCCCATGGGAGACTGATTAGCACGGTTAGATCTCACAGAATACAGGGAGAACTAGCCATTTGGATACAGAACTGGCTCAAAGGTAGAAGACAGAGGGTGGTGGTGGAGGGTTGTGTTTCAGACTGGAGGCCTGTGACCAGTGGAGTGCCACAAGGATCGGTGCTGGGCCCTCTACTTTTCATCATTTACATAAATGATTTGGATGTGAGCATAAGAGGTACAGTTAGTAAGTTTGCAGATGACACCAAAATTGGAGGTGTAATGGACAGCGAAGAGGGTTACCTCAGATTACAACAGGATCTGGACCAGATGGGCCAATGGGCTGAGAAATGGCCGATAGAGTTTAATTCAGATAAATGCGAGGTGCTGCATTTTGGGAAAGCAAATCTTAGCAGGAATTATACACTTAATGGTAAGGTCCTAGGGAGTGTTGCTGAACAAAGAGACCTTGGAGTGCAGGTTCATAGCTCCTTGAAATTGGAGTCGCAGGTAGATAGGATAGTGAAGGCGGCGTTTGGTATGCTTTCCTTTATTGGTCAGAGTATTGAGTACAGGAGTTGGGAGGTCATGTTGCAGCTGTACAGGACATTGGTTAGACCACTCTTGGAATATTGTGTGCACTCCCTGCTATAGGAAGGATGTTGTGACACTTGAAAAGGTTCAGAAAAGATTTACAAGGATGTTACCAGGGTTGGAGGAATTGAGTATCGGGAGAAGTTGAATAGGCTGGGGCTGTTTTCCCTGGAGTGTCGGAGGCTGAGGGGTGATGTTTTAAAGGTTTATAAAATCATGAGGGGCATGGATAGGATAAATAGATAAAGCCTTTTCCCTGGGTGGGGGAGTCCAGAACTAGAGGGCATAGGTTTAGGGTGAGAGGGGCAAGATATAAAAGAGACCCAAGGGGTAACTTTTTCCACAGAGGGTGGTACGTGTATGGAATGAGCTGCCAGAGGATGTGGTGGAGGCTGGTACAATTGCAACAATTAAAAGGCATCTGGATGGGTATATGAATAGGAAGGATTTGGAGGGATATGGGCCGGGTGCTGGCAGGTGGGACTAGATTGGGTTGGGATATCTGTTTGGCATGGACGGGTTAGACCGAAGGGTCTGTTTCCATGCTGTACATCTCGAAGTGTGAGATCTTGCATTTTGGAAGGCCAAATCAAGGTCGGAGTTTCATGGTGAATGTTAGGGTGTGAAGGAGTGTAGTGAAACAGAGGGACCTTGGAGTTCGAGTGCACAGTTCCCTGAAAGTGGAGTCCCAGGTAGACAGGGCAGTGAATAAGGCTTTTGGCACACTGGCCTTCATCAGTCAGGGCACCGAGTATAGAAGTTGGGAGGTTAGGTTGCAATTATATAGGACGTTGGTGAGGCCACACTTGGGAATTCTCTGTTAAATTTCTTCTATCCTAAAGCAAGGTGACCAAAACTTACAAGGATGTTGCCAAGACTCAAGTGGCTGAGTTACAGGAAGAGGTTGGATGAGTTTGGACTTTTCTCGTTAGAGCTTAGCAGACTGAGGGGGGAATCTTATAGAAACGTATAAAATCATGACAGGCCTGGATAGGGTGAATACACTCCAGTCTTTTTCCCAGGGTTGGGGAATTGAGGACTAGAGAGCATCAGTTTAAGGTGAGAGGGGAAAGAATAAAAGGGAACCTGAGGGGCAAATTTTTTACACAGACGGTGGTATGCATATGGAATGAGCTGTGAGCGGAAGAGGTTGAGGCGGGTACATTAACAACATTTAAAAGGCATTTGGACACATACATCGATAGGAAAGAATAGGGCAGGGGAGTGGGTCTGTGTGGGGTATTCTTCAGAGGGTTGCTGTGGACTTGTTGGGCCAAATGGCCTGTTTCCACACTGTAGGGATTCTATGATATGGGCCAAGTGCAGGGAAATGGGGGTGAGTGTGAATGGACATTTTGGACAGCACGGAACAGTTTGGGCAAAAGGGCATGTCTCTGTGCTGTAGGACTCGATGACTCCAAGTGTTTCAACCTGTGAAAAGGGATCCAGAACAGCCCAGCTCTAACTGGAATGCATGAATAAACAACATGAAACTTCAGAACATGAAAATGTTTACCTTTCCAAAGTGCCCCCTGCCCAAAACTGCAATCAGCTTGAAGTCATCCAGAGTCAGTGAGGATTTCAGCTGTGTGCTACATGGAGGGACAGGAAGCATCTATCAGTGCAGAGATTTAACTCACCAGTAAATTACTGGCTTGTAAGAAGAGACATTAGTATTTAACGTACAAAACAACAGAGGTAATAAAATAATAATTTCAGGAGATGCCAGCATCACTGATTGGATGAGCATTTCTTGCCATTTCAATTGCCCTCGAAAAGATGGTAGTGAACTATTTTCTTAAATGACTGCAGCCCATTGGTGTAGGTAGACCCACAATACTGTCAGGGAGGGAGGGAGGTCCCAGCATTGTCACCCAGCGACACTTCCCACATCAGGACAGTGAGTGGCTTGGAAGAGGAGCTTGCAGGAACTTGCAACTTCCATGGATCTTTGTCAAACTAAACAGACATGGGTTTTGTCCAAGTGTGATCTCAGGAGACTTGGTGAATATCTGAAATGCACCTCGTTGACAGTACACCTTGCTGCTCCTGAGTATCAACTGAGCACAAATTAGGCCATTCAGCCCATTCAATCATGACTGATAAGTTTCTCAACCCCATTCTTCTGCTTTTTCCCCTGTAACCCTTGATACTCAAGGACCTATCTATCTCCATCTTAAATATACCCAGTGACATGGCCTCCACCATCTTCTGTGGCAGTGAATCCCATCGATTCACCACTCTCTGGCTGAACAAGTTTTTCCTTATCTCTGTTCGAAAAGGTCTCCTCTTTACTCTAAGACTATGCCCTCAGGTCCTAATCTCTCCTCCCAATGGGAACATCTTCCCAACATCCACTCTGTCCAGGCCATTCAGTATTCTGTATGTTTCAATTAGATCCCCCCTCATCCTTCTGAACTCCACTGAATCTAAACCCAGAGTCTACAAACTTTCCTCATTTTACTTTTATACATGGTGGAAATCTGAAACAAATTCAGAGAATTCTGGAGAAACTCAGAAGGTCTGGCAGCATCTGCTGAGAGAAAAACAGAGTTAATGTTGTGAGACAGTAGGTCTCCTCTTCAAATCTGAAGATGTTATATCAGACAAGTAATGTTTATTCTGTTTCTTTTTCCACAGCTGCAGCCAGACCTGCCGGATTTATCCAGTATTCTCTGGGAATGTGGAGTCAGTCAAATGGCAGCTTGGTGTCAAACATCTTGAGTGTTGCTGGACCTGTTCACATTCAGGGAAGTGGGAGTATTTCATCACACGACTGACTTGTGTCTGTGGATGGAGGTTTTGGAGAGTTAGGTGGGGAGTCCCTTGCTGCAGGATTTCTAGAGTTAGACCTGCTCTTGTAGTCATTGTATTTATACGGTTAGTCCAGTTCAGTTCCTGACCATTGGTAACTGCAAGGATGTCAACAGTGAGGGATACAGTGATGATAACGCCCTTGAACATCTCATCTTGTGTACTGTTGAGCCCACCACTGGGCTCCCCCATCACTGAAGATGGGATACTTATGGAGCCTCCTCCTCAAGTGTCCACCATTATTCATGACTGGATATGATCGAGCTCTGATCTGATTAATTGGTTATGGGATTGCTTAGCTCTGTCTAATGTATAATGCTTATGCTGTTTGGGATGTTATAGCATTCATTTTTATGATGGGGTGGACAAAGTCAGAAGGTACACAACACCAGGTTCTTATCCAACTGGTTGATTTAAAATCACAAGTTTTCAGAGTGCTGCTCCTTCATCAAGGTGAGCTAAGTTCATTTTTCGTTCTGCTTGGTGCTGCTCCTGACATGCCCTCCTACACTGTTCACTGAATTAGGGCTGATCCCCTGGCTTTATGATAAAGGTGGATTGGGAGATATACCAGGCCATGACATTGCAGATTGTGTTGGAATACAATTCTGCTGCTTCCGATGACCCACAGTACCTCATTGATGTGTAGCCTTTGGTTGCCACGCCTATTCAAAGTCTATCCCATTCATCATGGTGATAAAGCCTTATCACACAATACAGGCTATCCACAAAGTGAAGGATAGACGAGCTAACTCTTGGCGATGCAGGCAGATTGGTGGGGATGAGGTCAAGTACGTTCCTCCCTCGTGTTGAATCCTTCACCACTTGCTGCAGATCTAGTCAGTCAACAACACCCTTTGGGACATGACCACCAAGTGTGCACCGGAGCCACTCTTGCTGATGGACACTGAAGTCCCCCCCCCCCCCCCCCCCAAGTACATTGCCACCTTCAGTGTTTCCTCCAATCAGTGCAGCAAAATACTGAATTGCCAGTTGAAGGGGTGCGGTGTGTGGTACACATAACAACGTTTCTTTGCCCATGTTTGTCTTGATGCCACAACACTTCATGGGGTCTGGAGTAAATATGAAGGACCATCAGGGAACTCCTCCCACATGGTTCCTTGGCTCGGTTTATTGAGCTGGTAGGACAAGACATAGCTTTTTCGACAGCTCTTTGGCCCAAAACAGGGGATGCTGGTAAGGATCAATAAAGCTGATTCCATATTGCCATTTCTGGTGCCCAGGTCAATGGTGGTGCATCCAGTTTCAATCCTATGTTGAGACATCTTAGCTGTTAGGTACCTCACGATAGTTTGGTTAACCAATTCAGACAGTAGTTAAAAGCCAACCACGTTGCTGTGGGTATGGTGTTACATGTAGGCCGGATCAGGTGAAGACAGTAGATTTCATTCCTGAGGGAACATGAGTGAACCAGATGGGCTTTTGCGACAATTGATGGGAGTATCACGGTCACTATCATGGAAACTAGTTTCAATTCAAGATTTTATTAACTAAATTTAATTCCACCAGCTGCAATGTGGGATTCGAAATTAGTTTTCTAGGAACATGGTTTTAAATCCCATCATGGCAGCTGGTGGAATTCACATTCAATTAATAAATTCTGTAACTGAATGATAACATCACCGATGGTGACCATTAAGCTATCACTGATTGCTATAATAACCCATTTGAAGTCAGTTTTCCAGCAACATGAATTCAAATTCCACTTTGTTAGTTTGAGAATTTAAGCTGGCATGGTGGCTCAGTGGTTAGCACTGCTGCATCACAGTGCCAGGGACCTGGGCTCAATCCCACCCATGGGTAACTGTTTGTGCTGAGTTTGCACATTCTCCCAGTGTCTTCTGGCGGCTCTGGTTTCACACCAATGTCCAAAGATGTGCAGGTTAGGAGGTTTGGCCATCCTAAATTGCCTGTAGTGTCCAGGGATGTGCAGGGTAGGAGGATTAGCCATGGGAAATGCAGGAATAGAGTGGGGGGGGGGCACGTCTAGGTGGGATGCTCTTCAGAGGGTCAAATCGCCTGCTCCCACACTGTAGGGATTCTATGATTCTAAACGGAGTTGAAGTTACCTTGAAGCTGTTGGACTGTTATTAAAAGCTCTCTCGGTCTCTACTTCGCATTCAGGAAGGAAGACTTGCTGTCCCAATACAATCTGGCCCTTACAGGATTCTCAGCTCCATACTGAACCCTCGGAAATTACCTCAGCAAACAACTCCGTTCTTCAGACGGTTGCCTGCTCTTCACATGGGTCCAACCTCACTCCTCAAGACAATCAGGAAACAGCAAGAAACACCAACCTTGCCCAAAACATTTCACCAACACAGAGAACTGCCCTTTTCCTGGGACTGACCCAAAGGTGCAGTGAATCAAATGTACCTTTGCTGGTGACCATCCAATTCGGACGCAGATGGAATCTGCTTTCCTGGTTGAGTGACATCAGTCTGGAAAAGGGAAATAGAAGCAATAAGAGCAGCACTGGACAGGAGAAGACTACAGTCAGGATGTGAAAAATGAACAGAGCTACATAAACTTACCAGCTAGAAATACATCAATTGCAAAAAGTGTCCAACCAACAAACCCTCATTCAGCCTCCTCCTATCAACATGAGCATGGCTGAGCCCCCAGATAACATGCAGCAGAGTATAATTAAACACACAAATGATATACATTAACAGATTCCCTTCCCTCTCTTAAACAGAAAACTTAAGGCTTTACATTTACAAAGCAATAATCTTTACCGTTATAAAGAGAGGCCAAGCTGCAGAAACATGTGCAGAGGTTAGGAGGGTGCAGTATATCCCTGTCCATTGAGAGAGAAGCTCTACAAGTGTACATTTCTCAGCAGCTTGGGTTCTTCGGCTTGGAGGCAGCCCGGTTCCATACATCTGACACTCCAATGACCAAAAAAGAAATCTCTGGAGACAAAACTGATCAAGCACTTACCGAAAGTGAGCAAGCTGATCTCAGCCATAAAATAGGTAAATCAAGTGCAAAATCTTTCTCGGATTCACAGCAGCATAAGAGTAGGCCACCAAGCCTGCTCTGTCACACAACAGCATCATTGCTCAACACCCAGTTCAAAGCCTTTTTCTCCCCACAGAACTTTCATAACCTTTTGGGGTAAGAATTCCAAAGATTCACAACCCTCTGAGTAAAAGTAACATTTCAGCTCTGTCCCAAGTGTCAACCCCACTAATTTGAAAGTTTGTCTCTTTCTAGATCCACCCCTAAAAACATCTACCCTGCTCGAAGCATTTTGTCGGTTGCAATGAGATCTCCTCTCATTCTGTGAAATTCTAGAGAACACCGGTACAGTTTGTCCAATCCAAATAGTTAAAAATCCCACAACACCAGGTTATTGTCCAACAGGTTTATTTGGAAACACTAGTTTTCAGAGTGCTGCTCCTTCATCAGGTAGCTGTGAAGCAGGACCAGAAGGCACAGAATCTCGAGGATAATTCAAATGGGACATCCCTGCCATTCCAGAACAAGTCTGGTGAACAGTAAAGGGTGCTGGTAAACACGCTTAGACCGACTCAATAGCAGAATCAGGTACATCAAGGGAAACACAAAGATGCCTGCCCCACATCTGCAGATACAGGAAGGGACAGAAGGGCAAGCCACCTGCCTTTAAAGGTACAGGAAGGGACTGAAGGAAAAGTATGTAATTCAAAAGCACCATTCACCTTGAATTCCCTGAAAAGATATGCCAGTAAAAGCTAGCAGGGCATTCACAGGGCAGGCAATATCAGTACATCAATAGGTTAATGCAACTAAAGCTAAGATAGCAAATAACCCCAGCTACAAGAAAGAAAGATGCAACCCATACCAGAACTAATTTACTAAGACAAATAACACACAAATGAACAAAAGCTATACAACAGTGAGAAAACTATATTACACAGATGCCAATAAGATAGCTCTGCATTAACGGAAGTGGGACTGTAGCTTTATATCCATGCATACTGCAGGGGTGTATCCCATACCTGGAGCTGCCTGTAACACTGCAGTATGACAGACTATATTGGAGAACATGAGAGATACAAATAAAAATGGTATAGAAGTGCAACCTCTTTTCTGGAACCACAAAAATATTAGTAATCACATTCGCATTTATTTCTATACAGTCGCACCAAAACACCTTCCAAAAAAATCGCTCAATCAATGCACAATTACATCTTCATTGAGAAGGCAATATGAAAGGCTTGTAGTGCAGTAAAGGTTGAAGGGAATAGGAGATATGGAGGGAAATCAAGTTGTAATTAGATGACAGGAGATTTGGATTTTAAAAGCCTGAAAAAAAAAAGAACAAATTCTACACAAGATCCAAGGTCTTAAAGTACCCAAGATTTGTCTTTATTATACAATTAAATCTTGTAGCAGTTATGTACTAGCTTCCCAGTGGGCACCAAAATTCAACTGGAGGAAAGATCTGCTTATCGAAGTGTAAGTGTAGGATAGCAGTCTGATCCCTGATCAACAATGCAGGGGTTGATGAGCAGAGTTAATGCTGGACAACATTAATGTCAGTGCAACAATTAATGCAGTGGTTTGAATGACATTGTCAAGTGACAGGTTGTAGATGAATAACAGGATCAGCCACTCAACTGGCAATCTAGGAAAAACAATGTCCTTTAACAGAAGGCCCGATTGGGCCTATACTTGACTACAGACCCACGGTGGCTCAGTGGTTAGCACTGCTACCTCACAGCACCAGGGTCCCAGGTTCGATTCCAGCCTCGGGCGACTGTCTGTGTTGAGTTTGCACATTCTCCCCGTGTCTGCATGGGTTTCCTCCCACAGTCACAAAGATGTGCAGGTTTGGTGAACTGGCCATGCTAAATTACCCATTGTGTTAGGTGCATTAGTCAAGGGTAAATATGGGGTAGGGGAATGGGTCTGGGTGGGCTGTTCTTCGGAGGGTCGGTATGAACTTGTTGGGTCAAACCAGAAATATGGTTGACTCTTAACTGACCTCTGAAAATAGCCAAGCAAGCCATCCATTCAGGGTCAATTAGCAGCAAGTGACAATGGTGGGTTTGACATTGATGCTTACACCCCATGAAAAGAAGTTATTCTCAGCCGATGTTTGGCTGGGATCTCACATTTACAAAGCCGAGAATGTGGACAATGACAAAGAATACGTTTGAAGGTAACAAGGACGTGGCTGATGGTTTCATCAATTAATGATTCATGGCAGGCCAAATTCAGGTAGCGTTACAGAACTGGAAATAGGCACTCTTAATCCTGGCATGGAAATGGATCCAAAGCACAGGCCAGGATTAAATATGCCAAAGACTGCAGAGTGCTCAAAATGAAAAGCAGCAGAGTCAGGCTCATAGGATATTATCAGTGGCTTTTATACGTACAATGCTGTTGAGCCCAACAGGAGTAATTCATTGTATTGTAAGCAAAATGGACATGAATCCAGCTGAGAGAAATATGAAAGTTTGTGTTTACCACGATATTTAGTAACTGTATCAATTCATAAGCAAACAACATTTTCATCAAATAAGATTGTGAAAGACCAGAATAGCTTCGAACCTGTGTTGTCCTATCACCATTGGTACTGCTCCTCGACTCCAATGAAGCTTTTCGAGGTGTGCTCGATGGCTCATCCATATCAAAGGACAACTTTTCAAACGATAAGTCTCTGGAAATACACAAGTTCTGTCAGTATGTAGAGGTCCATTCAGCTCCATTTATGCCTCTGAATATCCACCCTCTCAATTGCACAGACCTCTATCAGGTCTCCTCTCAGCTACCTTCTCCCCAGTGAAAACAATCCTAGTCTTTTTAATCTTTCCTCACAGCCGATGCCTCTCGAGACCAGGCAACATCCTGGGGAACGTTTTCTGCATTCTCTCCAAAGCTTCCACGTCCTTCGATAGTGTGGGAACTGAAACTACACACAACATTCCAAATGCGGCCTAACAAAGTGGTTTGCCAACTCTTGTACTCCATGCCCTGGCCGATGAAGGCAAGCATGCCATATGTCTTCATCATCACCATCTGGTCACTTTTAGGGAAGTGTGGGCCTGCACACCCAGATTTATCTGTATGTTAGTGTTCCTCAGGGTTCTACCAATTACACCATAATTCGCACCTAAATTTGATCCTCCAAAATGCATCACCTCACATTTGTCTGGATTAAACTCCATCTGCCATTTCTGTGCCCAAGTCTTATGTCTATATCCTGTTGAATCCTTTCACAGTCATCAGCACGATCAACTCCACCAATCTTCATGTCATTTGCAAATTATTAATCAGACCACTCACATTTTCCTCCAGATCATTTATATTTACTACAAACAAGAGGACCTGAGACCTGATCCCTGTGGAACATCACTAGTTACTGGTCTCCATTCTGAAGAGCATCCTTCCACCACTAGCCTGTCTTCTCTGACCAAGCCAGTTTTGTACTCATCTAGCCAGCCCACCCTGAATTTAGCTTTTGTATCTTTAGCTCTTACGATGTTAACTTTTGTATCAATCTTCCATGTGGGTTGCCTTTCCTAAAGTCCATATAAACTACATCCCCAGCCCTTCCCTCATTCGTGTGACCAACCCTTTATTTCAATCCATACTGAGTCCAGTCTACTCTCCATGATGGTTGCATCTTGTGTTTTTTTCTCATATCAAGGATGTTATCCCAAACAAACCCACGCAGATGAAACCACCTGGGCCAAGGGGGTAGAGGGAGTGGCAAGGGTGAAGAGCAGGTAAGAAAGAGAACAGCCTTTTTTTTTAAAAATGTACCATCCTGCAAAACTGAGACTCAGCAGCTCAGATTTAGTCATCCTCTGCACATGCTTACTTTGTCTTGGTGGTAGAGGTCACCCAATCAGGAACAGGAACAGGAACTGCTGACTAATGGTTATGTAGCAGTGAAACATCAAGCAGGCTGTGAAGGAGCCCCGGGGAAAACAGTCAGGAGCAGCAGGGCCTGAGGAACAAGTGGATCCTCTCAAGAAAAAAAAATAAATCTTCCAGTTAAGAATGGCTTAGGGTTAGGTGCAGATTCAAAGTTCCTTGAAGGTGGAGTGACAGTTGACAAGGTAGTGAGGAAGGTGTTTGTTCTGCTTGCCTTCATTGCTCAGTGGAGTGAGTACAGGAGTTGGGGGGTTACACTGCAGCTGTACAGGACACTGGGTCAGCCACTATTGGAATACTACATTCAGTTCTGTTCTACCTCCTATCGGAGAGATGTTGTGAAACTTGAAAGGGTGCAGAAAAGATTTACAAGGATGTTGCCAGGGTTGGAGCATCTGAGCTACAGGGAGAGTCTGAACAGGCTGGGGCTGATTTCCCTGGAGCATCAGAGGCTGAGGGGTGACCTTATAGAGGTTTATAAAATCATGAGGGTAAATAGCCAAGTCTTTTCCTCAGGATAGGGGAGTCAAAAGCTAGAGGGCATAGGTTTAGGGTGAGAGGGGAAAGATTTAAAAAGGGACCTAAGGGACAACTTTTTCACGCAGAGGGTGGTGCACGTATGGAATGAGCTGCCAGAGGATGTGGTGGAGGCTGGTACAATTACAAGATTTAAGAGGCATCTGGATGGGTATATGAATAGGAAGGGTATGGAGGGATATGGGCCCAGTGTTGGCCAATGGGACTAGATTAGGATATCTGGCTGGCCTGGATGAGTTGGAGCGAAGGGACTGTTTGTGTGCTCTATGACTATGGCTCAGAACTACAGAAAACTCAGACACAGGAAGCCACCATTCAGCCCATTATGCTTGTGCTAACACTTTTGAAATACATCTCTGCTCAGTCCCATAGCCCCACTTTGTATCCAATACACAAAGTTCCTCAGATACACCGTCCAACTTCCTAGTATTTACAAAATTATTTATGGAATCAGCCTCCATCATCTTTTCAGGTGCAGCATTCAAGTTCCCAACATCTCTGGGTGACAAACAAATTCTCATGTCCCCTTTCATAACTTGTCTATGACGTTAAATGTCCTCTGGTCTCTGATCTACTTCACCAGAGGATCTCAGTCTCTCTCAGTACGTCATCAAAACCTCACAGCCTTGAAAACAGCTGACTTGGTCACTCCTGACCTTCTCTGATCCAGCAGAACAGCTGCAGTTTTAGCAGCCACTCTTCAAGAGTGTTGTCATCCTGGTGAACCACTTTTTGTGCCACTTGGTTATCGGTCTTCTTGAAATGTGGTGCCCAGAACTGCCCACATTAATCCAGAAATTTAGAAACTTCAACAATGATCTCTTTGTTTTGATATACTATTTCTCGATATTGAGCACCTTTGGCATTCACTACAACTGACACTCAGTAACGGCAGCGTTTACCATTCACAGAACACTGCAAAATTTACCAAGGCTCCTTAAACAGCAGCTTCCAAAACCAGAACCACTACCATCTCGAAGGACAAGGGCAGCAGATACATGAAAACACCTCGACCTGCAAGCTCCTCACCATCCCGACTTGGAAATACATCACCATTCCTTCAGTGAAGCTGGGTCTAGTCTCTCTCCGTCGCCAAGCAGTGAGCCTACCTAGGGCACATGGTTCTATTAATTCAGGAAGGCAGCCTTGGATAGGGCATTTAGCGATGGGCAATAAGTGCCTTGTTAGCGATGGCCACATCCCATGAACTGAATAAAAAGGAATAATGCAAATGGAGATGTCGTAATGGAAGTATGAAGAGCTATGATTTAAACAAAAGAACTAAATGACAAGGAAGTTAATTCCTGATGCCATGTACTGAACCAGTGAGAGAGTAAGCATTTATACAGCTATACATGTTGTATTTATGAAGATAAAGCTATTCTGGAATCAGAGAAAACACTACACATGGGAAAGGTTTCACCTCTAATTGCCCAATAAATAAGGCAGCAGGCAGAACCGAAGGTAACGAGTGCAGCAAAGAGCAAACAGGGCCCATTGACTGGGTATCAGTATGACAGGGATATTAAATGGTATACTTTTGAGACATGGTATAGCACACCTGGAAAACAGTACTAAACTACACCGATGAAGTCAACTCATTATAGAGGCAGGGGAGAGTGTGATAACCAAAGATAAGAAATAGTAGGGATAAGCAGTCCAATCTCTTGAACCTGCTCTCACATTTAGGAAGATCATAAATGATCCTGCATCTGAAATGCACTTCCTCACTTGATCCCATCATCACTCAATACTCTCAAAAGCTCAAAATCTATTAATGTCAATCACAACAATGTTTCATGGTTAAAAACCCACTGCTCTCTGGGGTAGGGAATTCACAAAGATTGACAAGCACAAAGACATTTCTCCTCATCTCAGTCTGAAATAATATCCCCTTGAGATGATTTCATGTTTCCTAGTTTTAGACTCTATAGTCAGGACAAAGTGTCTTTCACCATCTAACCTGTCAAACTCTCTTAGAATCTTCCAAGTTTGAATGAAATCAACTCTTGTTCTTCTAGCCTTTAGACAGTATAGGCACATTTTATGCAACTGCTCATCTGATAACCCTCTCTGCCTGGGAATCAATACAGTGCACCTTTCGTGCACTTCCCTCCAAGGCGTATTCTTTTCACCCAAGAACGATAACTAGGACGCACCAAAACCCTGTTCAACTGCATTCTTCCTCTCATTCTCTAATCCCCTGGAATGATGGGCAACATACATTTTGCTACCAACTCCTGGCTGTATCAACACATGAATCTTCTGTGTTGTCTGTACAGGACACCTAAATCCCCCTGATCATCAGCACTGATAGTTTCTCCCCATTAATAAATCAGTTTTTCCTTGCTTTCTAGTACAGCAAAAAACCTCATATCTCCACATCATGCTCCACTTGTCATCCTCTTTCCCATTTACTTGACTTGCCTTTTTTAATTCATTCATTAGAGGTCGACATCTGTGGCTGGCAAACATTTGATTGGTATATTCCTTTGAAAACTCTAACTCCTTCTCGAAGGTTACCTTCTTACCCAGGATTGTATTGTCAACAAACTTAGGATGTGCTCCTCTCATTCAATGTATTTCAAACTTCGGGGTGCGGAGATGTGGAGAGAGGTTCAGGAGTCTAGATCATGTAGTCTGGAGGTGAGACTCAAAAAGGGAAAATGATCCCGTTTTCTCATACTTTTAAATGAATGTAAAAAATTCAGCCTCAACAAAATGTTACAGAATAAGAAATTACAACCATGTGTTGAAAGGTGTACTTATAGACATCTACTTAACACTTCACCACTTTCGATTGTTGCAAAAACCCATCTGGTTCTAAGAACCAGGAGCAGGAGTAGGCCATTCGGCCCTTCGAGTCTGCTCCACCATTCAATAAGTTCATGGCTTATCTCTTCCTGGACTCAGCTCCACTTACCCACCCTCGCACCATAACCCTTTATTCCTTTATTGTTCAAAAACAATCTACGTTCCCTTTAAAACATTTACTGAAGTTGTGTCACCTACTTCCCTGGACGGGGAATTCCATCGATTTACAACCCTCTGGGTGAAGAGGGTCCTTCACAATTCAGTCCTAAATCAGCTCCCCCTAATCTTGAGGCGATGCCCTCATGTCCTAGTTCCACCCGCCAGTGGAAACGTCCTCACTATTTCTATCTTATCTATTCCCTTCATAAGTTTATATGTTTCTACAAGATTCCCCCTCATTCTTCTCAATTCCAATGACTATAATCCCAGTCCATTCAGTCTCTCCTCACAAACCAACCCCCTCAGCGTCAGAATCAACCCTGTGAACCCCCTCCAGTGCCAGTACGTCCTTTCTCAAGTAAGGAGACCAAAACTGTACCCACTACTCCAGGTGTGGCCTCAACCTGCACCTTGTACAGCTGTAACATAACCTCCCTGCTTTTAAACCCAACCCCTTTAGCAATGAAGGACAACATTTCATTGGCCTTCCTAATTACATGTTGTCCCTGCAGGCCAACCTTCTGTGATTCATGTACAAGGACACCCAGGTCCCTCTGTCATAGCAGCATGCTGCAACTTTTTACCACTCAATAATCCTTTTTACTGTTACTCCGACCAAAATGGATGAGTTGACATTTATTAACATTGTATTCCACCTGCCACTCACTCCCTTTGCCCACTCACTCAAAGTGTCCAGATCCCTCTGCAAAGTTTCAGTCCTCTGCACACCTTGCTCTGCCACTCATCTTAGTGTCATTGCAAACGTTGACACACTATACATGGTCGACGAGAAAGTGAGGACTGCAGATGCTGGAGATCAGAGCTGAAAATGTGTTGCTGGAAAAGCGCAGCAGGTCAGGCAGCATCCAAGGAGCAGGAGAATCGACGTTTCGGACTATACATGGTCCCCAACTCCAAATCATCCATATAAGTTGTGAATAACAGTGGTCCCAACACTGATCTCTGAGACCCAGCACGAGTCACCGATTGCTAGCCAGAATAGCCCTCATTTATACCCACTCTTTGTTTCTTGTTCGTTAACCAATCCTCTATCCATGCTAATACTTTACCCATAATGCCATACATCTTTATCAGCAGCCTCTTGTCGAAGGCCTTTTGGAAATCTACGTACACCAACCCACTAGGACCCCGTTGTACACCTGGATTGTTCTCTAACGTCCTGTACAGAAGAACATTTGTCAAGCTTACCTGGTCTGCCCTACATAGGACTCCAAACCCACAGCAATGTGGTTGACTCTTAACCACCCTCTGGGTGATTAGTGATGGACAATAAATGATGGCCTAGACAGCAACATATCCCGTGAACAAATAATTGTTAAAAAAAAGGATGAGGGGTGGGTGGGTGAAGTGAACCCATTAAAACTGACAGCATACGGGGTTGTGGGGCAGACAGCAAACAACTAATTCGAGGGTTGAAAGGAGAAATACGCACCCTCATATTTTGGGATCTGGTCAGGCAGACTGCAGCTTTTCCTACCCTGCAGAGGGGGTTCACAGGGTTGATTCTGACGCTGAGGGGGTTGGTTTGTGAGGAGAGACTGAATGGACTGGGATTATCGTCATTGGAATTGAGAGGAATGAGGGGGAATCTTGTAGAAACATATAAAAACACTAACACTGCTCATTCCTAATGCATCAGCAGAACTTCAGTCTAATGAGATAACACGGTACAGCACAGGAACAGGCCCTTCGAGCTCTCATGGCTGCACTGACCGTGATGTTATTCTAAACCAATCCCATCTGCCTGCACAGGGTCTATATCCCTCTATTCCCTGTGTCTTCACATGTGCCTCTTACATTTTGTTAAACTTGCCTATATACCATCTTTGTTAATTTATAAAGTTCTTCCCCTGGCAGCACATTCCAGACACATACTACTCACTGTGCCAAAGTCTGTCCTCACACATCTCTTTTAAAACTGTCCCCTCACCTTAAACCTATGCCTCTATTATTTGACATCACCATCCTGAAAAAAAGTTGCTGACTATTCACTCTATTCATGCCCCTTATAGCTTTGTATATGACCAGGAGGAGGAAAAGACCTTTCCTGGTACAGACTGGACTCAGCAATCTGCTCAAAAGGAAATAGGCTGCAGAAAAATTACTGGAATGTCGCATAACCTCACAATTACATTTTAACACAATCTGCACAACTAAAGGAGGAAGTTAATTCATTTTCATGAAAGAAAATGTTGGAAATGCTGAGCAGCTCTGGTAATGTCTGTGAAGAGAGAGGAGAAAACAGAGCTAATGTTCCAGGCTGATAGTCTTTCCTTAGACCTGGGCGATATTAAGAGATAACAGAGCCAGCAAATAGAGCAAGGAGAAAACAAAAGAGAAGATCAAGAGCAGGAGCGATTAACTGTCCAGTGGCATCTTGGTACAAGTGGCCATGGGGTAATAAACGGGTCCAACAAAAGTTTAAAATAGCTCGAGCAGATTAATAGCATGGAAATTCTTCAACCAAGAGAAATCTCCATGTCTCAGGAAGATGATCTGGAAAGACAGGAGGATATCAGGGACTGTAAGACCAGGTGACATGTCTTCCACACCCAGTGGCCCTGCTACACACTCTCCATGCAGCTCCCCTGTCTGAAAAACTGGGTGCAACAGGGAAGATCCAAAGCGGTTAGATTTAATGCTGAAGCCAGAAGGCTGAGACATTTTTCTTCGAACAATGTCCCTCCTTAAGCTCACTTGAACTTATTTAAATAGTGTAAGAGGTCAAGGGCAGAAGGTCTGGGGACAATGGAAAATTAAAGTGACTGATAGCTCAGGGTAAACCTCCCAGCTGCAGATTTGTTTGGTGGTTGCTGCCAATATGCATTTCGTCTTTCCAATGCAGAGGAGTTCACATTGTAGTTTGCAAAGACAGAAGACTAAACTGGAAGAAATACATCACAATTTAACCTGGAAGATATACAGGTCTCTCCAGTCCTCAATATGGGAACGGAAATGTTGAAACCTGGAAGATCTATCTCCTGCCCTCACATGGGAATATGTACAAGGAAAGGGAGGGATGACTGAGGAGCTAATGTAACTCCACTATTTAAAAACGGAGGTAGAGAGATGTGTGTGGTGCTGGTATGGAGGTGGCACCAATGGCACAGGGATATAGTTTGGAAACTGGGGCTGTAGGGAGCTCTGTTAATATTCTCAGAGGGAGGGGAATGGTTAAGAGCAAGGGGTCACCATAAAGGGCCATGGCAATCATGTGCTGTGATAAAAACACTAACACTGCTTGCTCATTCCTAATGCATCAGCAGAACTTCAGTTTAATGAGATAACATGGTACAGCACGTGGAATGGTCAGAGACCCTTGACTGAAGAAAACTCAACACAATTTGGAAGTTTTGGTACGAGAGGAAACATTGCTACACTGATGAAACAGAGATAGGGAAACTTTGAGAATAGAACACAGTATTTATAGGAAGCAGAGTGGAATCAAAGTAACTGTGGCAGTCAGTGAGCTTATCACAGGCATTAATAGACATAGTGTCCCTAAAAACTGGAGAATGGAGAAATGGAGGAAGGGACTGGGAGGCTGGTGATTTTGGGAATGGCATCAAACAGGAATGATGTGGAGATGCTGATGTTGGACTGGCTTGGACAAAGTTTTAAAAAATCATACAATACCAGAATATAATCCAATGGGTTTATTTTAAAACATGAGCTTTCAGAGCACTACTCCTTTGTCTAGTATCTAACGTTTTCAAATAAACCCATTAGGGCTACATCCTGGAGTCATGTAACTCTTGACCTTATCGAACAGGAAATCAGAGATGCATGTTGGAAAGGAGCATCTTAGATTGGGTAAAGGGGTAGAGAAACCTCCCCCTCCCTCCCTCCCTCCCCCACCTTGGCAATGAGCAACCATCTACAGAATTCTTCATCAAGATGGACTGTGAGGTAGATTGTACTGAGACTAGGGTCTGAGCTGTGAGTTAGCGATGATGAATTGGGAAATGTCACTGAAAGGGATGACAGTGGATAGGCAATGACAAACATTCAAAGAGCGAATGGGTGAACTACAAAAATTGTTTATGGCTGTTTGGCACAAAAGTGCAAAGAGAACCACAACCAAACCATGGCTTACGAGGGAAGTTAGAGATATAATTAGATGCAAAAATAGAATACAAACTGGGAAGAACAACATCAGACCTGAGAATTGGGAACAGTTTAGAAGTCAAAGAAGGGCCAAGGTATTGATTAATAATCAAATAAAGTAGGAGAGTAAGCTTGCGCAGAATATAAAAACTGACTGCAACAGTTTCTAAAGGATTATAAAAACTGACTGTGGACATGCCATAAGATCTGTAAATATTGGGATTGAGTAGCAAATGCCTTGACAGAGATTTTGGGTATGGAGATTGGATCGGATCCAACGTCCCTAATTTTGGCTTTCCAAATCTTCCCTCCCTAGATGTAAATGGGAGGAAATTATTTACTAACCGCTCCTTTTGTGCAAGGAAAAATATTTTAGTGAATTGGGTATCCGAAGGCCCCCCCAGGGCTTTCAAACTGGCACGGATTAGTCATGAAATATATCCCCCTTGACTTCCTCACGAATACGGTGCACCAAAAAACGGAATTATTTTATAAAGCATGGCAGCCCTTTTTGAGCTCCATCAGCACAGACATTTTGGCCAGACTGTCCAGGGCTCTTGTTTAGCTGTGGTAATGGTTCTGGTTGGTTTGGGGGCCCCAGGGAAGAGGAATCGCAGAAAAATACAGGTTCTATTAGGACTTGATGTAAATCTTTTTTGAGCATGTATCTAGTTATTTAATTATTTTGTTGTTTACTGTAAGTAATGTTTGATATCCTATTTTATGTTTTGGTTGTTTGTAGAATAGATCAGAAGTTAGTTGGGGATTTTATTTATTTAATTTTAGATTGGTGTTGTTTTTATATTATAAAAAGGAATACACTAGTATGTATTGATTTTGCAATTCTATAAAAATACTTTAAAAATTTATTCTTTCAATAAAACTATCTATAAAAAACAGGTTCTACAGGATTATAAAAACTGACTGCAACAGTTTCTATAGGATTGAAAGAATTGACTGTAAAGTTTCTCTAAGAGTATAAAAACAGACTAACTGTTTCTATAGGATTAGAAAGACTGACTGCAACCGTTTATATAGGATTATAAAAACTGTCTGCAACCGTTTATATAGGATTATAAAAACTGACAGTAACAGTTTCTTTTTGATTATAAAACTGACTGCAAACATTTCTATGGGATTACAAAAACTGACTACTAGTTTCTATAGAATTATAGGAACTGACTGCAACAGTTTCTATAGGATTGAAAGAACTGACTGTAAAGTTTCTATAAGAGTATAAAAACAGACTAACTGTTTCTATAGGATTGAAAAAACTGACTGCAACAGTTTCTATCGGATTATAAAGACTTCCTGCAATAGTTTCTGTAGGATTGTAAAAACGGACTGCAACAGTTTCTGTATGATTTTTTAAAAACTGACTGCAACAGTTTCTATAGGATTGTAAAAGCTGACTAATGGTTTCTATAGGATTATAAGAACTAACTGCAACTGTTTTTAAATTATTATAAAACCTGTCTGCAACCGTTTCTATAGGATTATAAAAACTGTCTGCAACAGATTCTACAGGATTATATAAACTGACTGTAACAGTTTCTATAGGATTATAAAAACTGACTGTAATGGTTTCTACAGGATGATATAAACTGACTATTTCGAGAGGATTGTAAAACTTGACTGCAACAGTTTCTATAGGATTGAGAAAAAAACAGACTGTGACAGTTTCTATAGGATTATAAAAGTGAGTGTAACAGTTTCTAGAGGATTATAAAATCTGACTGTAACTGTTTATATAGGATTATAAAAACTGACTGCTACAGTTTCTGTAGGATTATAAAAACTGACTGCAGCAGTTTCTATACAATTATAAAAACTGATTATAACAGTTTCTAGGCGATTATAAAAACGGATTGTAACAGTTTCTACAGGATTATATAAATTGACTGCAACAGCTTCTACAGGACTATAAAAAAATTGACCAACAGTTTCTATAGGATTATAAAGACTGACAGTAAGTTTCTTTTTGATTATAAAAACTGACTGTAACAGTTTCTATAAGATTATATAAACTGACTAACAGTTTCAATAGGATTATAAAAAGTGACTGCAACAGTTTCAATAGGATTATAAAAACAGTGTGTAACTGTTTCTATAGGATTATAAAACTGACAGCAACAGTTTCATTGGGATTGTAAAAACTGACTAATAGTTTCTCTACGGTGATAAAAACTGACTGCAACAGTTTCTACAGGATTACAAAAACTGACTGTGACAGTTTATATATGATTATATAAACTGACTGTGACAGTTTCTATAGGATTATAAACTGACTGTAACTGTTTCTACAGGATTACAAAAACTGACTGTGACAGTTTATATATGATTATATAAACTGACTGTGACAGTTTCTATAGGATTATAAACTGACTGTAACTGTTTCTACAGGATTACAAAAACTGACTGTGACAGTTTCTATATGATTATATAAACTGACTGTGACAGTTTCTATATGATTATATAAACTGACTGTGACAGTTTCTATAGGATTATAAACTGACTGCGACAGTTTCTATAGGATTATAAACTGACTGCGACAGTTTCTACAGGATTACAAAAACTGACTGTGACAGTTTCTATATGATTATATAAACTGACTGACAGTTTCTATATGATTATATAAACTGACTGTGACAGTTTCTATATGATTATATAAACTGACTGTGACAGTTTCTATAGGATTATAAACTGACTGCAACAGTTTCTACAGGATTACAAAAACTGACTGTGACAGTTTATATATGATTATATAAACCGACTGTGACAGTTTCTATAGGATTATAAGAACTCACTGCAACCGTTTTTATAGGATAATAAAAACTGACCAACAGTTTCTATAGGATTATAAAAACTGATTGTAACAGTTTCTATAGGTTTGTACAGAGAAAAAGATTGATGAAAATTACAGTCAGAAACAGCAGAATTTTGCAAAACCAATGTAGTGTACAAAATCCCATGCAAGGACTGCACAAAACACTACATAGGACAAACAGGAAGACAGCTAACGATCCGCATCCATGAACACCAACTAGCCACGAAACGACACAACCAGCTATCCTTAGTAGCCACACACGCAGATGACAAGCAACATGAATTTGACTGGGACAACACTACCATTATAGGACAAGCCAAACAGAGAACAGCCAGGGAATTCCTAGAGGCATGGCACTCATCCACAGATTCAATCAATAATCACATCGACCTGGACCCGATATACTGGCCACTGCAACGGACAACTGGAACTGACAACCGGAAGCGGCAGATTCAAACCACTATAAAAGCCGGAGGAAAGATCACAGAAGTTCTTCACAGGAGGCTCCCAAGCACTGAGGATGTCACCTAGACAGGGGTCTGCAACACAAATTCCCAGCTCGGTAAACCTGTATTAGTAAATGAAAATTGATGAGATTGAAGGCGGATAATTCCCCAGGGCCTGATAATCTACATCGCAGAGTACTTAAGGAAATTCCCTAGATATAACGGATACATTGGGTGTCATCTTCTAAGATTCTTTGGACTCTTGAACAGTTCCAACAGACTGAAGGCTAGCTAATGTAATCCACTTTTTAAAAAGGGAGGTGGAGAGAAAACAGGGAATTATAGACCAGTGACTCTGATGTCAGTTCTGGGCAAGGTGTAAGAGTCCATTATAAAAGATTTTATAGCACAGCACTTAGGAAACAGTAATTGAATCAGACACAGTCAGCTGAGATTTCAAAAATCCATGAAATGCCCTTGACAAGTTGGGTTAAAGACAATCTCAAGGCATTCTGTCTATACATTAAAAACAAGAGGAAAACTCGGGAGAAGGTAGGACCACTCAAGGGTAAAGGCGGGAACTTGTCCTTGAAGTCAGAGGATGTGGATGAGATCCGAAATGAGTACTCTGTATTCACCCAGGAAAAGGATATGGAGGACAGTGAGATTTGTGTGGAGCAATACATCACAAAATTTTCGATCAAGAAAGAAGTGGTGTTGGGTCTCTTGAAGGGCATTAAGGTGGATAAGACCCCAGATTGTTGAAAGAGGCGAGAGAGGAGATTGCTGATAAAGATCTTTGTATCCTCGTTAGCCAATGGAGAGGTCCCGGAGAACCGGCAAGTAGCTAATGTTGTTCCTTTGTTCAAGAAGGGAAAGAGGGATAATCCAGGAAATCATAAACCACTGAGTCTCACACCAGTGGATGGAAAGCTACTGGAAAAAATTCTTAGGGATAGGATTGACATGCATTTGGAAAAGCATGGCCCAATGAGGTACAGTCAGAATGGCTTTGTGCAGGGCAGGTCATAGCTGACTAATATGAGTGAGTTTTTCGAGGTGACGATGAAAGGGATTGATAAGGGGAGAGCAGTGGATGTTGTTTACGTGGATTTTAGTCAGGCTTTCAAAAAGGTCCCTCATGCTGGCTCATCCAGAAGGTTAAGATGCATGGGATCCACGGTGACTTGGCCACGTGGATTCAGAATTGGCTTGCCCATGGAAGGCAGAGGGTAGCGATGGAAGGGTGTTTGGCAGGTTGGAGGTCCGTGACTACTGGTGTTGCATAGGGATGTGTACTGGGACCTCTGCTGTTTTTGATATGTATAAATGACTTAGATGAAAATAAAATGGGGTGGGTTAGTAAGTTTGCAGATGATACCAAGATTGATGGAGTTGTGGATAGTGTAGAAGGCTGTCAAAGGTTTCAATGGGATATAGATCAGTTGCAGATATGGGTGAAGAACCAGCAAATGGGCGGCACGGGGGCACAGTGGTTAGCACTGCTATCTCACAGCGCCAGGGACCCGGGTTCATTTCCCACCCCAGACTGTGTAGAGTTTGCACATTCTCCTCGTGTCTGCGTGGGTTTCCTCCGGGTGCTCCGGTTTCCTCCCACAGTCCAAAGATGTGCAGGTCAGGTGAATTGGCCATGCTAAATTGTCCATAGTGTTAGGGGCAGGGGTAAATGTAGGGAATGGGTCTGGGTGGGTTGCGCTTCGGCAGGTCAGTGTGGACTTGTTGGGCTGAAGGGCCTGTTTCCATACTGTAAGTAATCTAATTTAATCTAAATGGAGTTTAATTGACTAAGCGTGAGGTGTTGCGCTTTAGGACAGCAAATGTTAGGGAAAAGTATCGAGTTAATGGCAGGACCCTGAACAGCAACAATGTACAGAAAGGTCTTAGGATTGAAGTGCATAGCTCCCTGAAAGTGGTCACGCAAGTAGATAGGGCTGGTAAAGGAGGCATGTGGCATACTTGCCTTTATTGGTCAGGGAATTGAGCGCAAAAGTCACAATGTCACATTGTAGCTTTATAAGACTTGGTTAGGCCATGCTTCGAGAATACTGTGTTCAGTTCTGGTCACCACATTACAGGAAGGATACAGAGGTTTTGGAGAGGCTACAGAAGAGGTTTACCAGGATGCTGCCTGGATTCCTAGAAGGAGAGGCTGGAAAACCTTGGGTTGTTTTCTCTGGAGTGGTGGAGGCTGCAGGGGGACTTAACCGAGGTCTATATAATTAGGAGATGCATCGATAGAATTGATGGTCAGAATCTTTTTCCCAGAATTGAAATGTTTAATACTAGGGGACATTCATTTAAGGTGAGAGGGGAAGTTCACTGGAGATGGAAGAGGCAAGTTCTTTTTAGACAGAGTTTTAGGAGTCTGGAATGCACTGGTGGAGGCAGAGATAATAAGGGCATTTAAAGGACTTTTAGATGAGCGCATTAATATACAAGGAATGGAGGGATATGGATCAAGGGCAGGCAGGAAGCATTAGTTTGATTTGGCTTCCTGTTTGGCTGAAGGGCCTGTTGCTGCACTACACGGTTTTGTGTTCTATGTTCTACAAAGAAAATAATACTTCACAAATCTACTGGGAATGTTCGAGGGTGTAATTAGTGGAGTTATTCGGAGGAACCTGTGGATGTGGTTTATTTGTCAAAAGCCTTCAGAAAATCCAAAGTTCCAAATCAGAGACTAATGTGTAAAATTAAAGCTCATGAAATTGGGGCGAGTGTATTGAGATAGACAGAAAATGTGTGAGCAGACAGACAACAGAGTAGGAGTAAATGGGTCTTTTTCTGCATGGCGAGTGATACCTAGTGGGGTCATGCAGGGGTCAGTCCCAGGACCCCAGCTATTCACCATATATGTTCATGAGCTAGAGCAGGGAATTAAATGTAATATCCCAAAGTTTGCAGATGCCACAAAGCTGGGTGGAAGGATGAGTTGTGAGGAGGATGTAAAAATGTTGCAGTGTGCTTTGAACAGGCTGAGTGAGTGGACAAATGTATAGCAAGCGCAGGATAATGTGGATAAAATGTGAGGTTATCCAGTTTGGTGGCATAAGTAGGGAGACGGATTATTATTTGAGAGGGGACAATGTTCCACGAGATTTATCCTCATGCACTAGTTGCTGAAAGTAAGTGCGTAGGGGCAGCAGGCTGTAAAAGGCGGCAAACTGGGTGTTGGAATTCATAACAACTGGCCCCGAGTATAGAAACGTGGGTGCTTTTATACCAGGCACTGGTGAAGCCACACCTGGAATACTGTGTACAGTTTTGTCTCCTTACCTGGAGAAGGATGTTCTTGTTATAGAGGGAGAACAAGGAGAGTTTTTACCAACTGATTCCTGACATGACAGGAATCCCTTAGGACTGAGATGAGGAGAAATGTCTTCACTCAGAGAGTGGTGAGACTGTGGAATTCACTGTCACAGAAAGTGGTTTAGACTAAGTATTTAAGTGTTTTCAAGAGGGAGGTAGATATAGCTCTTGGTGCTAAAGGTATTGGAGTAGCAGGATTAGAGGATTGAGTTCTATGATCAGCCATGATCATAACGAATGGTGGCACAGATTGGTGAAATGGTCTATCCCTGCTCTTATCTTCTTTATTTTTATCTTATTCTCAGATGCAGATAAGAGAGGATTGGAATTGGAAGCAAACTGGTTGAATTTTCCAGGCCACAATTAGGGGAGTAATGGACATCAAAAGAGTTACGAATGTACCAAGACAAAGAAGTGAGCTTCAGGGACCACACAAAGACTCAAACAAAGAGCATGGCTCATCCCACAGAAAGGCCAGGAGATCTAATGACCCTTAATGGTTCCACAGCAGCACCTTTTAACTTGGATCTTGTGAGCAAAGTTCAAGTAAAAAACATTCAATACGAACAGAGGTTCAGACAGATGCAGAATGGCGGTGGAGGATGGAGAATGGTCAGGGCCTTTGATCCTGGAAAAAGGAAAGGACATCTAGGATGACCTGGTGAGAGGATGAGGCACCGGGGAACTGGACAACCTGGTCAGGGATGAGGTATGTGGGAACTAGCTGTCCTAATATAGAGAGAGTCTGGAGGTACTGCTGAAGGGATAGGGTGCTGTAGGATTAGATGTCCTGATTCTTACATGGGGGTGAAAGATACTGAATGAAAGGAAACAGCCTGAACCAGGAAACTGGAAATACCTAAAGCAGCAGAAGGCTTTGGAAAAGTTGCAGTTAGAAGTCAGAAGAGACTGGATGAGAGAAAAGGGTTGAGAGTTTCAATTCATCTTAACACTTGGTGCAGTAAGTCAGGATGGAAGATTCAGCATGGTGTGCAGCCAGGAGCTTGCAGTCTTACCCAGGCATGTTGGTGGATGGTGTCTGCCTGCCCTCAGAGACAGCAGCCATGTAAGATGAGGGGCTATATGTTCCTGTGGAATTAATAGCAGGAAATGCTTTCCTCAACAACCGACCCCACGTGGCGATGTTAATATTCATCTGAGGAGCTCGAAGGAAAGCCTTCCCTAAAACACAACACATCAGGGAGCAAGTTAGTGGGTTTAGTGAGTATATGCATCATTTACGACAGCTCCTTCAGCCAACACACTCTGGAGTATACAGCCAGCCAGTCTTTGCCTCAAAACATCTCCTAACGATTCCTTCTACCCTCAATCCTTTTGCTTCACTCTGGTTCAATGTCTATGTTGCTCCTTCTTTATTCTGTACCCATTCTCCAATGCTTTGCAAACATGGGAGTTGCTGCAGTTTTTCCAAGCATCTGAATGAAGGAACAGCGAATTATTACAACCAAGTTCGCTGGTAACAGTGTGTCTGGTGGCAGATTAAATAGAGCAGACGAGAGAGCAGCAATTGCAAAAGGCTACTGACAGATCAAGAAAGTGGACAGTACAGTAGCAGATGCTGGAATAATGGAAAGCTTAAAGTTGAATTATGACCCATGAAGGATAATTCAGAGAATTTTCTAGTTGTGAGAAGCGAGAAACTGTGCAGCACAAATAAATGTACAGGGTCAATTAGATAAGTCACTAAAAAACTAATGGAGGGGTATAACTAACACTGTAAACAGCAATGTCCTTTAATGTTCTAAAGAACTACAAGATAGTTCAAAGTAGTGACACAAGACAAAACGAGATATAAAGCCACTTAAGGAGACATAACAACAGATGAAAAGAAATTTGTTCAAAGCAGTAAATTGTAAGCAGGGACTTGAAAGAAGAAAAAGAGGTGGCGAGGTTTCAGGAAGGGTTTCCAGAGTTTCAGACACAGCTGCTCAAGGCAGGAAGGGAGCGGTGGATGTTAGCCAGAACTGAAGCATTGTTTGGTATCTTGGAAAGTTACAGGTGGGATACAGAACTAGGAAGGTGAGGGGCCTAGGAATAAGGGGATTATCATTTTAAAATCAAGACATTGCTGGTCTGAATAGAATCATAGCCTTTATCTCTCAATGAAGCCAGAATACAAACAGGGAGAAGTTATGCTCCAGTTGTACAAAGTCTGAATTAGACCTTATGGGGAGGCTGTGTTCAGCTCGGAGCTCAGGAAGTTCTTGGAGTGGGTACAGCAGATTCTCGAGAATGACCCTGCAGATGAAGTTACAAGGAGTTGACCAAACAAGGCACCACTTCATTGATGATCAATGGGAGGAATCTAATTCGGGAATTTTAGATGTTTAAAAGGCTGAGTTGAAGCAGGTGGTGCCAAGTTCTGTCCTCTGGTCAATGAGTTCAGAACAAGCAACGTAACATTTAAAGTTCAGCTAGGCCACTCAGGACCGATGAAGGGTTCTGACGGAAGGTCATCAATCTGAAAGGTTAACTGCATCCCTCGCTCTGCACACTCCACCTGACCCACTGAGTATTGGAAACATTTTCAATTTTCATTCAGTGCCGTCTCAAAATGTATTTCACCCAGCAAAGGCCGGTAGTCATTTGGAACACTTGTCAAACAGTTGTTGGCAGGGATTCACTCAAAAATCAAAATTTAAACTTCAGTCAGGCTCAGTTTTTAAAGGACTATAATACTAAAACAGTTACAACACAAAGATACAGATCAAGCACAATCCAAATGAATGGTGGAATAAATTTGAGGGATTGAATAACTGGCATCTGTTCTGACCGAGGTGGCATGGGGAATTTGTTCAGTTCCACTATTAACTCTCCTTTTCAAGGTTGATGCATTCAGAATCACAGCAGCCAGATTAAGAAGAGGGTGGTGTGTATTGTTCTTTGAATTCTATCAATAATTATTTGGTCGTACAGAATTTCAGCATTGCTGAAAGATGATAAAGCTTTCATCTTTCATTCGGCAGAACAATTTGTTGTAGATATCACTTTCACAGAAAAACCCACTACACCACATGAGCAGTGAATCCTGCTTGCTTGGTAAGTGGACTACGACGCAACTGGTACAATGAAAATGTACCAGTTAATGAACACCAAGCTTTGTTTCACGCTTCAATCAGATCGGTCATGGCCTTGCACTAAATAATCAACCACAGAATGGCTGTCAGTTGTTTTGGTGAACTGAAACAGGTGCAGGGTGTATGGAGGAGAAAGTGCATCATTTCTTCAGCAATAGTCAAGTTCTGAGTTATATGAGGGAGTTGGTTTTCATTTGGTACTGTTCCACAAATAACCAGATACATTGCATTCACAGTTAGTGGGCACGACAAATAATTAAAAGTATCCTCTGGAGCTGACAGAGGGACCAAGACCTTCAGGAGGTTAGATATAAAAGGAGCCAGGCTGAAACTCCTGTTCTTTTTTATTCACTGGCAGGACATGGGCATTACTGGCTGGGCCAAGCATTTATTGCCCGCCCTTAGTTGCCCTTGAGAAGATGGTGGTGATCTGCCTTCTTGAATCACAGCAATTCACATACGTCGGTTGGTCTACAATGTACTGAGAGAGGAAATTCCAGGACTTTGCCCCAGTGACAGTGAAAGACTGGCAATATATTTCCAAGTCAGAATGAGTGTGGCTTGAAGGGGAGTTTGTAGGTCATGGCATTCCCATGTACCTGCTGCCCCTTGTCCTTGAAAATGGAAGTGATAGTGGCCCACTATATCCAAGCTGACAAACAAACGCCACCCATCGACACTAATCTCATCTCCCTACACTTGGTCCACAGTCTGCTGTGTCCTGGCATTTTAAATACTCATCCAAATATTTCTTAAAGGCTATTACAAAAATCCATCTGGTTGACTAATACCCTTCAAGGAAGAAAATCTGCTGTCTTTAACTGACTCCAGAACCTCAGCAAAGTGGCCTTTGAAATGACTCACCAAGTCACTCAGTCCTCAGGCAATGAGGAAATGGCAACATATGTTGGCCTTGCCTATGACACCCACATTCAACAAAGGAATTAAGAAAACCTGAAGTGCTATATGCAAGGTTGGGCACATTGAAGCATTATTCTGACCAGGTGGGCTGGTGGAGTGCCTGACTGATGGCAAAGTTACCATTTGACTTTTGCTGTCTGCTACAGGAGCACATCGGCATCATTGAGCTGGCATCCCTTCTTAAAACAGGAAGAAAGTGACATTCAGGAGGGTTGTGTTCCTGACGGTTTGTGAATGATGTTCTGAAAGAAACGACATGCTGGTGGACCACAGAATAGAGTCACTTACAAACATTAAAGCCCGCAGGAGTAAAATGGTAAGGTATTTTAGCTGTGACATCAATTAGGAGGTAGAAAGCAAAGTACTGTGGTAACTGTTTGATTTTTTTCAGACTCGAGGGATGTACACATGGGCTCCGAGGGCTCTTTAGTTGGAGTTAGACATAAATGTGAATTAAGTTGAAGGAAGGTAAAGTGAAGCAAATTAAAGTTGAAGTTAAGTTAGACAAAGTAAGAAGAAAATGTTGCAAGGAATGTATATTTTATATCGACTGGTACCGAAGGAGTTAAATAAAGAAGGAGTTGCTTTACTTAAGTCTGAGTCAAGTCCCTGTCTTTTGTCTGTCAAACAAGGGAAGAATATTGGAGTAAAAAGATTGAGAACTCCATTCAGGCAACAGTACTGTCTCGAGATGAACTGCATTAACACATCAGGCTCCTTCAATAGCACTTTCCAAACCTGTGACCCTAATCACCCAGAAGGCCAAGTGGAGCAGATATATGGGAACACCACTACCTGTAAATTCCCTTCCAAGCCACATGCTGTCAAGATCTGAATTGCATTGAATTAGCTTTATTGTCACATGTACTCAAATGAGTGCAGTGAAAAGTTTACACTCTCAGCATTACG
The DNA here is from genome assembly GCF_047496795.1 of Chiloscyllium punctatum. Classification (NCBI taxonomy): domain Eukaryota; kingdom Metazoa; phylum Chordata; class Chondrichthyes; order Orectolobiformes; family Hemiscylliidae; genus Chiloscyllium; species Chiloscyllium punctatum. The sequence goes on from NC_092784.1 coordinate 32,915,347, forward strand.
GTGCCACCTTGTGTACAAAGGCACCTCGGTACAGATAGCATCTGAGGAGCAGGCAAATCGACATTTCGGGCAAAAGCCCTTGGCTTATGCCTGAAATGTCAATTCTCCTGCTCCTCGGATGCTGCCTGACCTGCTGTGCTTTTCCAGCACCACACTCTCGACTCAGATCTCCAGAAACAGAAGTCCTCACTTTCACCTTGATACAGATACTTCAGGTCAAATTCTTAGGAAACAAAAACAAATTCGAAAAGTAGAGAAATAAACAGTCCATTATTCTAGGTCAGAGGAATTAATTAGTAAAATACAGCAGTAAACAGGTAAGGATATGACCGTTACTTCACTGTCATTGGGGGGGGGGCAAACTCCTGGAACTCCCTTTGTAAAGGCACCACAGGCCCATCTGGAGTGCAGTGATTCAACAGGCAGCTCACCAGCACCTTCTCCTGGAACAGTTAGGGATGGGTACTAACTATCAGTGACACCCACATCTCAGGAATGAATGAAAGAAAAAAAAACTGAGTCACCAACACTGAAAGTAACCTGGTCCGACAGGGAAATTCACCAAAAGAGACTGAAACGGTCACACTTTACCTTGCTGTTTGGAGAAAATCTTCTTCTGTCGTTGCAGCTTGGGTATTCGTTCAATCACAGGATTAGAAAATGTGACCTGAGAATAACAACAACAACAACATTGTGGAAACCAGGAAATGTTATAACACTGAAAAGATAATCTGCCATAAAATTAACCAAGCACTTCAACTGGATAAGCTGGAAGCACATCTCAAAAGCCTAAGTTTCTGAACAAAAAAAGACTTGCACACATCTATACACAGACCGAACAGGTGAAAGCAGATAGATAGATAAGGAATACCAGAATTCCCCTCGCCCTCACACTCTCACCAACCCTTGTCCATGCAGGTTTCCTTCACTTCAGGTTTCCACACTCTCCCGAGCTATTTTACACACACACAGAAACAAATACCACCTCTTCTCTACTCACACGTATACACACACCGACACACACACACACCCAACTCAAACTGCACATGCATGCATTAGTACATGTTCCCCAAGAACCCTGCACAGCCCCTAGCCTGCACATTTTTATCTCTGCACATATGCACACATGCAATTATCCCTGCATACACTCTCTCCCCTCGACAAACCCATCTCTAGCACACCCACTCACTTCCAATGTTGCATGACCATATACACCCCTGTGTAACTAAATGGTATCAGTAGAAGTTCAGTTGAGCTCTGTGCCCTAACCCAGTGCTTTAAAAATCTATTTCATTGGTCTCTGATAAGTTGATAGCAACACAATTAACAAATCAGACTAGAGCCGGTGCTGACATACTCTGCTCTGGGTCCTCCATTCTAAAGCTGTTTGACCCCCATTGAGAGAGAGAACGGAGCCCAATTTTCTCCATTTAATAATGGCCTTTGTTTTCAAATAGCCTTGGCCAAACCCTCAGTGTCAGGTTCATTGGGAAGGGGAGAGGAAATTCAAACATGACCTGGAGTTGAAAGCCTTCGTGTTTCACATTTTTACAGTCAATATGACATGGTGTGATAAGGAAAACGTTATAAATGCAGGTCGTACCTGAAACTGAACCAAACATCTTGAACTTGTTTTTGACTGAACATTGACTTTACACGGGAAAAGGCTCTGGGTCCAAACGAGACAGAAACATGACATGAACAGAGTGGTGCAGCTCCACAACTCGATGGATTGAGACCATCCTCTGCTATCTTTCTAACCAACCTGTGCAGAGACGTTACTACACGCTTCTGGAACAGGAGGGACTTGAGCCTGACCCTCCCAGTCCAAAGGGAGGGCCAGTACAACTGCACCAGAAGAGCTATAATCAAAGATCTTACTTTGTTTTGCTATTTTTAAAAATTAATCTATTTTTCTAACCAACCTGTTCAGAGATGTTATTATATACATCTGGAGCAGGTGGGACTTGAACCCAGGCCTCTTGGTTCAGGGAAAGGGACTCTACTTCAATGCCACATGTGGAGCTAAACCATAGATGTGAAGTCAGGCCTCCTACGTGAGACGGCCTGCTCTCTGCTGCACCAATTGGGCTGTACTGTAAGTGGCCAGGAATGCTGGACAGACAATCCCAGTCAGTGCCTGAACCTAATGCTGCCTAACCTTTATACATTTCTACACAACTGGTATCCAATCATTTGAAGACTGAGTGCATGATTAACTTAAAACCAAATCTTATCCTAATTCAGCATCATGAAGAGCTGAAGGGGATAACTCCAATATTTATCAAATGCTTGGTTACCAAATTAGCATGAATGAATTTCCAGCATTTGAATATAGGTACCTTCCATGTAACTAATGCAAAACCCATGATCTCGCCTCTTCCAGGGAAGCAGAGAGATGAGCCCTTTCCCTAGTGTTAGGGAAATCAAAGCCTAAAGACTCCTGCTTCCGAGTCTGGTCTGAAATGAGGGCCCAGTCAGGAAGTTTAGGTCACACCATTTACCAGCTGAGACCCCAAAATGCTATGTCAGGCTTTCTGAACCCAAATCTCATTTCCTCGCTGTTTCGCCTCCTCGAACCATCCCCTATCTTCCTCCCTCTTCCCACTCTTTTGGCCCACAGCCCCCAGTCCTCCATTCACCACCCCCCCCTTTTTGCACTCCTCACTCCTGCCCACCTTACTTTATTTATTTTCCCTCCTCCCCACGATTCCACCTTTCTCTTGCAATCCCTTGCCTGGATCCAATACTGCTTTTGAGAGTTTTGCTTTCCTCCCAATGTACAACTTTCTGGTTACACTAGTGTCAGAAATACCACCCCGAAGGTATTGATATGCATTGGGTCTTTAAACTGCATCAATCCCCTGTGGTTTCTGTCAATGAGGGAGCACAGGGGAAGGAAGCAGGAGAGGGGTAGCAAGGCCAAAAACAAGACAATCTTTCTAAAGACTTCCAACAGCAGAGTATGGTATGTACCTCTGTTAAGAGCACCCCCTGAGGTTCCAAATCGAGCTGGATTTCATGCCGTTGGTTATCCAGAAAGTCTTCCAGTTTGAGATATTTTAAGGCACAGAGAGAACGCCAGTCTCGCCAGTAAACACTGATCTCCAATTCCCGAGACTGCAACATCAAAACAAATTCATTAAAATTCAAACTTGCAGCTACATAAAGAAGAACCCAGGAATCGAGCAATTCTTCCATCATCCAATCTAACGGCCCTCTGAAAGGCTCCAGAGTTTTACCTGTACTCTCTCCACCTTCAGGTATCAGGTACAGAGCTCATCGAGTCATTCTTGACCAGTTTTGGACAGGCTTACACTGCAACATTTGATAGAACATTCCCGATTCTACAGTCCAAAACAATTTTGTCAATGGTGAACAGCAATCAGTCCAGGAGAAGGTGAGGGCTGCAGATGCTGGAGATCAGAGGGGAGAGTGTGGAGGTGGAAAAGCACAGCAGGTCAGGCAGCATCCGAGGAGCAGGACAGTCAACATTCGAGATGAAGAGCTTATGCCCGAAATGTCGATTCTCCTGTTCCTCAGATGCTGCCTGACCTGTTGTGCTTTTCCAGCACCACACTCTTAACAGCAATCAGCCCAGCACCATTTCCAACCTTGCCCCTGCCTGAATACCCAATTTTAACTCCAACTTTCTGTTCTACTTCTTGCTTCAACTCCACAAGTTCTGAACTTGAGGAGTCTGCCAGTTAGCACCTATCAAAGATCTTCGGAAAGTCCATCTACTGCATTGCCCCTTGGTTACTTTTGCTGCAGGAACTTCCTCAATGGTGAGACTGCAGAGCCCTAAGAAACAGAGGGATCTGGGTGCCCTCATGAATGAATCACAAAAGGTTAGCACACAGGTCCAGCAAATAATTAAGAAAGCTAATAAGACAGTTATAACTTATCATGTGGGGAACTGAATACAAAAGTAGGTACATGATGCTTTCGTTATAAAGAGCACTGGTGAGATCACATCCGTGCGCGGTATGATGCTGAGTAGTGATAACTTCATTTAATAAAAGGATGTAAATGCGTTAGAGGCCATTCAAGGTTTACCAACCTAACACCTGGAGTGAGTGAGTTACCTCGTGAGGAAAAGTCAGAGCTGCTCTGGTTTTAGTAGAGGAAGAGGAGACTTGATTCCTGAGGAGGTTTGACCAGGAAGATGCAGAGAAGATGTTTTGTCTTAAGGGAGAACCGAGAGCTAGGAGTCGCTGTTTAATCATCACAAGTCACCTGCTTCAAGCAGAAAAGATTCTTTTTTCTCTCAGAAGAGCGCGGGTCTCTTCCTGAAAAGCTGGTGGAAGCCAAGTCCATGAGTATTTTAAAAGGTGGAAGTGGATAAATTCTTCAATAAAACAAAGAACTGTGGATGCTAGAAATCTGAAACCAAAACGGAAAATGCTAAAGAAACTCAGGTCTGGCAGGAGTGGAGAGAGAAAACACAATGAAAAAATGGTCACAAGACACAAAATATTAACTCTGCTTTCTCTCCACAGATACAGCCAGACCTGCTGAATTTCTCCAGCAATTTCCGTTTCTAGTGTGGATAAATTCTTGTTCAACCAAAGGGTGAAAAGTTATCAGGAGTAGGCAGGAATGTGAATTTGAGATTGCAATCAGATCAGCCTCAGAACATAGAACAGGAGAGCACAGGAACAGGCCCTTCAGCCCATCGTGTCTGTAATAACCATAATGTGATTCTAAACTAATATTCCATCTGCCAGCACATGGTCCATATCCCTCTATTCTCCATCTGTTCTTGTTTCTATCTAAATAACTCTGAAACATTGTTAACATACCTGCTTCTGCCATCTCCCCTGGCAGTATGTACCAGACATCTACTAACCACCGTCACCTTAAACCGACGCTCCCGACATTTTGACAATTCCACCTTATCAGTGTCATTCTTTCACAAGCCAATATAAAACTGAAGGGATTTACGCTTGGCGATAGAAGTGACAATTCTACTACAATATCACAGGAAGGCACTTGATCATAGCATCCATACAGTGTGGAAACAGGCCATTAGGCCCAACAAGTCCACACCAACCCTCTGAAGAGCATCCCACCCAGACCCATTCCCCTGCTCGATTATTCTACATTTACCCTGATTAATGCACAATTAACAATCAAATTTTAACACACGCAGCATCTGCAACTTTATATACACACAAACCTTTAATTCAGGTCTTTACAAAGAGGCATCAAAGACAAGAGCAAGAACCACAAACTCTATGGTTAGGCTGCTGCTGCCCACCACACTTTAGGAAGGTTGTTAATGCACTGAGAACATTTAAAAGTAGAGTTCTAACAGTGCAGTGGGTAGGGATGCCAGTTAGGAGGAGAGACTGCAGAAGTTGACATTGTTCCCCTTTGAGCAAGGCAGATTAAAGGGAAAGTCAATTCCTTCAACATCATCTTGGATCTCAGATGCAGTAAACATGGAGCGCGTGTTTCCAGTGTTGGCACAGTTAATAACCAGAGGACTCAGGTCTGAGGAAACTGGTAAAAGAATAAACTGGGAGGGATTTTATACGTACTGAGTTATGATGAAGAGGAAGGCAAGGTGCCTGAAAAGACAATGAACAGTAACTTTCTAAAGACAGGCGTGTGCATACCTGAAGGGAACACATGCACAGAGAGCAGAGGAACAGGAGAGAATTCACACCAAGTCTAATGCTCCTGCATAGAGTCAGTACAGGAACGAAGGGCTGAATGACCTTCTCTGCTTTCGGATTCCACATTCTCACCCCTTTTCAGCATAAATGTCTGAACATCTGCTTTCATCGTTTATTCGATTGCACTGCCCTTCCTAAGTAATGAGGCAAAGTAAGTGTTCAAAAATTCTAATTCTTTTTTTTCACTGCCTGAGGCACAGTTGTGTGGTCAGTCTGCAACTTCAGTAACGGGGACCAAGGGAAACAATCCAGGTCCTGGAATGTCCCTGTCTATAAAGCTTTTCTGTGTAACCATTTGTGGTATTGTCTCATCGTATTGTTCCTTATCCATTTACCTGACCACACAATCGTTCACTACCACAGTTTATGTTTTTTGACAATAGAATATGGTAATTTCTCTTTGTTTAAGTGACCTCGGAGTCTTTGCCGAACCACCTCAGACTTCAGTGGATGCCAGTTGTCAAACTTACCTTCATTCCTTAATTTGTACATTGGTATTTTCATGTGACATCATTTGTTCGTATCCTTTTAAAGAATATATATTTCCTGAGCTCTATACAGCTTTTCAGTGTTTTTCCACAGATAATTTATCTTTGTGTCTTTCTCATGGTATTGCATCTGGTGTCAATGCTTCCCTTCAGTTTTCCTTCTCTAATTCCCATCTTCATTTGTTCAAAATTTGCTTTTATTTCAAACTCTTACATGAGTTTTGATGTCTCTCGAACTGTATTGTCACCTTTTACTGTTGTATATCTTATCTGGCCTAGTTTATTTCCCAGCTTCCCAGCTTCCTGGGCCGAGATATTTTTCCCCCCCCCGAGTGCCTTGGCTCAGTTCTGGTCCCCAGGAATGAAGTTGCAGACTGACTGGAGAACTACACCTCAGACACGTATTCTCCTGATATAACAAGTTGTCATAATTGCTTATTTTGTTCATAGCTGTTGGGCAAGGTTCAGATATCTGCCTTTGTCTACCCCAGTCCAACACTGGCACTTCCACATCAGGGCAAGGTTCAGTACACAGCTGACAATCACCTTTCACCTCAAGACTTACCCAATTCAGTGAGATTGGTACCAATCAAACACTGGGTAAGAATCTGCTTCAACCTGGCCTGACTTTTATCTGCCACAGAGCTACCAGTTCACAACAGTCATTGGAATGTCTGGGTTCCTGTTTCTCCATCATGCAGGTTCGGACCTTTGGCATTCCTCTGACTGATCATTCAGGAACACTGTACTGTATTCACCTCCCATGTCACCACACAACCAACTCTGTCAAACTCGCCATACCTCCTCCTGTAACAATTCCTGGGGGTCCGACACATGACCGAGACAGCACATTCAACTCTGCCCCAGAACGTTTTAGGTCCGACACCAACACTAGAGACTGAATAAAATGTAGAAGGACATTTCAGTGCAGCCAGAGTGCAACACCGTGCTATATGTCAAGCGATCCCCTAATCTGAGACCATATACCCTTGCTCAACTGGATACAAAGAATCCCATGACTGGATCTAGCAAATTAAATGTCATTTTGTGTATGATACAAATGTACTTTTATGGATGTGGGTGTGCTCACTGAGCTGGAATGTTCCTGTTCAGACGTTGCGTCACCATGCTAGGCAACATCGACAGTGAGCCTCCGGACTGATCCAGTGAGTCACCCAGAGGCCCACGAACCATGTGACCTGGTATGGTGACAAAACGTCAGAAAATGAGCCTTCCAGCTCAGCGAACAAACCTACATCCAGAAGGTCAACCTCAGCTACAAATCTTCTCCACACCTCCAGTATACTTTTATCAACGTGAAGCACTTTGGGCTATTCAGAGGTTTGGCAAAATATTTTATGAATGGATAACAATTTCATTGCATTTTTCAGCACTGATGCCCAAGGAGAATACACACAGAGTACATGATCTTCCACACACTGTACACCCCTCTGCACTGACCCCGATTCCCCACAGAGCCGTACACCCCCCTGCACTGACCCCCCCGATTCCCCACAGACCCGTACATCCCCCTGCACTGACCCCCCCCGATTCCCCACAGACCCGTACACCCCCCTACACTGACCCCGATTCCCCACAGAGCCGTACACCCCTCTGCACTGACCCCCCCCGATTCCCCACAGACCCGTACACCCCTCTGCACTGACCCCCCCCGATTCCCCACAGACCCGTACACCCCCCTACACTGACCCCGATTCCCCACAGACCCGTACACCCCCCTACACTGACCCCGATTCCCCACAGAGCCGTACACCCCCCCTGCACTGACCCCCCCCGATTCCCCACAGACCCGTACACCCCCCTACACTGACCCCCCCCGATTCCCCACAGACCCGTACACCCCCCTGCACTGACCCCGATTCCCCACAGACCCGTACACCCCCCTGCACTGACCCCGATTCCCCACAGACCCGTACACCCCCCTGCACTGACCCCCCGATTCCCCACAGACCCATACATCCCCCTGCACTGACCCCGATTCCCCACAGACCCGTACACCCCCCTGCACTGACCCCCCGATTCCCCACAGACCCATACATCCCCCTGCACTGACCCCGATTCCCCACAGACTGTACACCCCCCTGCACTGACCCCCCGATTCCCCACAGACCCGTACACCGCCCTGCACTGACCCCGATTCCCCACAGACCCGTACACCCCCCTACACTGACCCCCCCGATTCCCCACAGACCCGTACACCCCCCCTGCACTGACCCCCCCCGATTCCCCACAGACCGTACACCCCCCTGCACTGACCCCGATTCCCCACAGACCCGTACACCCCCCTGCACTGACCCCCCCGATTCCCCACAGACCCGTACACCCCCCTGCACTGACCCCCCCCATTCCCCACAGACCCGTACACCCCCCTGCACTGACCCCCCCCGATTCCCCACAGACCCGTACACCCCCCTGCACTGACCCCCCCCGATTCCCCACAGACCCGTACACCCCCCTGCACTGACCCCCCCCGATTCCCCACAGACCCGTACACCCCCCTGCACTGACCCCGGAGATACCACACATGGTACATTTGCCAGGATCAATGCCTGTGGTACCACACGGTACATTCTCACACAGCACCATGTTGGTTTTGAAACGCATGTCCCTGAACTATGAACATGGTATTGTGCATTATTAGTCCAATGAGAATACTGCTCCTCCACCATCTCCTCCAAAGCAGTGAGTACACTCTCAATGGACTGCAACAATTCAAGGAGATAGCATAACATCCACATTCTCAAGTGTAATAAATGCTGATGCAGCCAGAGACCTCCACTACTTTGAATAAAGAAAACAAAACAAATCAATGATCTTTTCTGGTGCTTATATCTCCACAGAGTTTACCAACTCCCAAACTATGAAGAGAACCCTAAAGCCTATGTTAATAGTGCCCCTCCTGTAGCCTCGGTTTAATTGTTACTTGAACAGCACTCATGTAAACAATGAAAGCAGGAAATCAACATGATTAAAAATCACAAAGATGGGCTGTGATGTGTGCTCTCATTCAGAGAGCTACTTCAAAGAATAGTGGGTGGCACAATGGCTCAGTGGTTAGCACTGCTGCGAAACAGCGCCAGAGACCTGGGTTCAATTCCAGCCTCAGGCGACTGACTGTGTGGAGTTTGCACATTCTCCCCGTGTCTGCGTGGGTTTCCTCCGGGTGCTCCGGTTTCCTCCCACAGTCCAAAGATGTGCAGGTCAGGTGAATTGGCCGTGAGAAATAGTGTAGACAAGGTGCATTAGTCGGGGGATATATAGGGTGATAGAGTCAGGGAATGGGTCTGGGTGGGATGCTCTTCAGAGGGTCAGTGTGGACTTGATGGGCCTTATGGCCTGTTTCCCCCACTGTCGGGATTCTATTATTCAGATCGCGTCCTTCAGCATTCACCTGGAGATCAGGCCTGTGAGAATCTCTGGCTGACTTGTATCTGATCAGTCATACTCACACGCTCCAGCTCCACTGTGAACGTTTGATTCCATGATTGGTCACCAACTGGTTTCCATGCTGTCTGGCCCACAACGGTATTATCCAGTTTGAGGACGGCGCTCACATCATCTGGAGAACGAGGAGGTGGTAGGTTAGAGCTCATCAGAACGACCAGCTGATCACAAAGAATATCAAGGATCAATCCTGTTCTTCCCTGGGTGCTGGTTCCAGCCAAACCTCCATTAGTCCACCCAGAGTATGTGAACTCCCACCTGCTCCCCCAATTCTGTTTAAGAAGGTGCCAAATGAAAGGCTGGTTAACAATATTGAGGCCCAGGAATAGAAGTGCCAGTATCAGTTTGGATAAATATAAAGTTGGCTCAGGGACAAAATTGCTTTGTGGTAAATGGTTCTTTTTCAGACTGGAGAACGGTAAGCAGTTGGATCAATGCAGAGAATACTGCTTTCGAGTTGATTTATATTTAACACACATTTATTATCAAACTAAGCAAATGACAATGACTCAGACATCGGAATACAAGGTGAAGTTTCAACATTTGCTAATGATACCAAACTTTGAAGGGTGGACAACAATGAGGAGGATGTAACAACTCTGAGCAGTAAGAGGGGTGCAAAAGCAACTGGTCCATGGGGCGATGGACCCTTCTGACAGACAGACAGACAGACAGGCAGACAGACAGGCAATATCGACTGAACGGCATCATGCTCAAGGATGTACAGAGTCACACAGAACCTGGGGCTCCTGGGTACAGCGCTTAGAAAATGTCAGAACACACAGAGTGATTAACAAAACAAATGGGACTTTGGGTTCATAAATACAGAGATATCCTGAGAGCAGGGAAGTAATGCTGAACTTTAATAGGGGAGGCCTCACAGCACCAGGGACCCAGGTTTGATTCCAGCCTTGGGTGACTGTTTGCATATTCTCCCCGTGTCTGTGTGGGTTTCCTCCGGGTGCTCCAGTTTCCTCCCACGGTCCAAGGATGTGCAGGTCAGGTGAATTGGCCGTGCTAAACTACCCGTAGTGTTTAGGGATGTGTAGGTTAGGTGCATTAGTCAGGGGTAAATGTAGGATAATAGAGGAGGGGAATGGGTCTGGGTGGGATACTCTTCAGAGGGTCAGTGTGGACTCGTCGGGCCCAATGGCCTGTTTCCACACTGTAGGGATTCTATTCTATTTAGCAATGATCCAGTTCACCCACAAGTAATATACTGTACCCTGTTCTGGTCACTATAATTTCGGAGGAATGTGATGGTGCTGGACACGATGGGGAGCATGGCTTACCAAGGGTGAAGGAATCTGGCTACAAGCCAACTTGGGATTCTTCTCCTTGGAGCAATGTAAATTGAAATCAAATTTGACGGAGATGTACATGTTTATGACAGATATAGAAAGATATAGAAAGAAAATCTGTTCCCGTTAACTGATGGTATAAGGGCCAGGGGGTCACAGTTAGGAAGGTATAGTAATATAGAAAATAGGAGTAGGCCATTTGGTCCTTCTAGTCTGTTCTACCATTCACCATGACCATGATCATCCAACTCAACAGCCACATGCTGCATACCCTCCATATCCTTTGAATATGATCAGGTAGGTCATGTGGGCAGCTCAGTGGCAGGTGGGATGTAATCCCAATGAAAGTGCGAGATGATACACTTTGGAAGAAGTAGCAAGACAAGGGAGTCCTCAGTGAATAGCAACGAACAGAGGGATTATGGGGTGTTTGTCCACAGATCCCTGAAGGTAAAAGACATACGGGACACCTGCTTTTATCAGTCAAGGCATTGATTCTAAGAGCAGGGACGTTATGTTGGAGCTGTATAGGACTTCGGCTAGGCAATAGCTGGACTAAGCTAAAAGTCACGCCACACCACGTTATAGTCCCGACAGGTTTATTTGAAACACACATTTTCAAAACCCCCCCACTCTTCCTTCAGGCAGCTGGTGAGAGAGAAAACATCAGACACAGAGTTTACATGTCAAAGATTCAAGGGTCATACAACTTAAACAAAGGTACTGAACAATCCTGGATGGCTATTCAATCTTTAATCAGTTAGAATGGAGATGCAGGTCTCGACTGATTAATACATAAATCACGGAATTCCTTTCAAGTCTCTGCCCCAAGATAACTGAGTTTTATCAGAATAAAGGTGAAAGCTCTGGTCAGACAAGGTATTTTAGATGTGAGCCCATGTTTCAAGTCGGTATGTATTTGCCAGACTGTTTTTATTTCCACAGGAGGAATTCATAACATTTCACATTGACTGTCTCCAAATCGTGTGCTTTGTGAACAAAATAGAATGTATCAGCATCGTACAAATTCACCACAAAGGATTGTGTGTGTGAGGGGGGGGGGGGGGGGGGAGGCGAGTGTGTCTGTGCGGGGACGGGACGGGACGGGACGGGGGGGGGGGGGGCGGGGAGGTGAGAGTGTCTGTGAGTGGGGGGGGGTGGAAAGAGAGTGGGGGGGGTGGGAAGAGAGTGGGGGGGGGGGTGGGAAGAGAGTGGGGGGGGGGTGGGAAGAGAGTGGGGGGGGGGGTGGGAAGAGATGGCCCAAGTGAGGGGGGCGCGAGTGAGGGCGCGAGTGAGGAGGGCGCGACCCATCCCTCTATCCTGTATTTCCCCCTGACTAATGTACCTAACCCACACATCCCTGAACACTATGGGCAATTTAGCACAATTCACCCTGACCTGCACATCTTTGGATTGAGGGAGGAAGCCCATGTAGACACAGGAAGAACGCGCACACCGCACACAGACAGACAGTCACCTGAGGCTGGAATCGAACCCTGGTCCCTGGTGATGTGAGGCAGCAGTGTTAACCCCTGAGCCACGGTGCCACCCCAACAGTCAGGTTCGTCCCAGCGGGGAACTGAACCCCCGGGCTGCTATGTGACAGGTGGGGACACTCACCACATGATGAGAGGTTTTGAGTCCAGGAGCAGGGATGTGTTGCTCCAGGTACACAGGGCCTTGGGGAGGCCACACCTAGAACACTGTGTGAAGGTTTGGTCTCCTTTACTGAGGAAGGATGCTCTTGCTCTCGAGTGAGGCTTTACCAGGCTAATGCTGGGGATGGCGGGACAGACGAATGAAGAGAGATTAACCAGGTTAGGATCGTTTCCCATGGAGATTAGACTCAGATATTTATAAAATTCATAACAGGGTTAGACAGGGTAGATGCAGGGAGGATGTTCCTGATGGAAGTGGTTGATGCCAAAGCATTGGATGTATTCAAAATGTGGCTAGATACAACGCTCAGGGCAAAAGGGACCACAGGTTATTGGGGTGGGAGCGGGATGGAGTTACGGGGGAGGGCAGGGTGGAGAGAGCAGGATGGGGTTACGGGGGTGAGGGGGGAAGAGAGCGAGATGGGGTTACGGGGGTGGGGGTGGGGGGAAGAGAGCGGGATGGGGTTACGGGGGGGTGAGGGGGGAAGAGAGCGAGATGGGGTTACGGGGGTGTGGGGGGGGGGGGGAAAGAGTGCGAGATGGGGTTACGGGGGTGAGGGGGAAGAGAGCAGAATGGGGTTACGGGGGGTGAGGGGGGAAGAGAGCGGGATGGGGTTACGGGGGGTGGGGGGGGGGAAGAGAGCGGGATGGGGTTACGGGGGTGAGGGGGGGGGGGAAGAGAGCGAGATGGGGTTACGGGGGTGTGGGGGGGGGGGGGAGAAGAGTGCGAGATGGGGTTACGGGGGTGAGTGGGGAAGAGAGCAGGATGGGGTTACGGGGGGGTGAGGGGGGAAGAGAGCGGGATGGGGTTACGGGGGGGGTGAGGGGGGAAAGAGAGCGGGATGGGGTTACGGGGGATGGGGGGGGGGGAAGAGAGCGGGATGGGGTTACGGGGGGGTGAGGGGGGAAAGAGAGCGGGATGGGGTTACGGGGGGGTGAGGGGGAAAGAGAGCGGGATGGGGTTACGGGGGATGGGGGGGGGGGAAGAGAGCGGGATGGGGTTACGGGGGATGGGGGGGGGGAAGAGAGCGGGATGGGGTTACGGGGGGGTGAGGGGGGAAGAGAGCGGGATGGGGTTACGGGGGGGTGAGGGGGGGAAGAGAGCGGGATGGGGTTACGGGGGATGGGGGGGGGGGGAAGAGAGCGGGATGGGGTTACGGGGGGCAGAGAGCGCGGGACGGGGTTACGGGGGGCAGAGAGCGCAGGACGGGGTTACGGCTGGGGGGGAACAGTAACCTTCAAAAGTTATTAAATTATGAGCCTGCAGTTTTTGCAACGCAAGAAGTCATCAAATAGAAACGGAGCTGAAGAGCTTGGTCATCCATCATCTTCTGAGGAAAGTTTGAGCAAGTTGACTTGAGAAGAATGAGAGACTGCCTTAATGAGACACAGTAGATGCTGTGAGGAATTTTCCTCTTGTGTGGAATCTAGAACGAGTGAGCACAGTTTAAATATTGGGGGCCTTCTATTTAAGGCAGGAATGAGGAAGAAGTCTTTTTAAAAATCGCAAAGCAATCTTTGGAGTTGCCTTTGCCAGAGGGTAGTGAATGCTGGGCCTTTGACAGATCTGGACAGATACTTGATTCACAGGCTGTAGGGGCTCAGGCAATGAAGGGAGTGAGATCACAGCCATGATCTTCTTGTTTGGCAGATCAGGCTCAAGGGCCTTGCTCCTGCTCATTCTGATCTTATGACTGGACTGAGAGCTTTGACTGAGCCAGAGAAAACCCCTTTGAAACTCACAACTAAACCATTATGACGAAAACATACAACCTCGGTTCAATGCACTCAACTGGATAACTCTTCAGATTTGATGATGAGGTTACGGCCACTGCCACTGCCACTTCTTCCGTACAGACCCCGGCTGGTCCTGCTCATGAAGGAAGTTCGACTCTCGTTGGGACTGTACGCAGGCAAAGGGACACCAGACCCACGAGATCGCCCTGGTACAGACTCTAAAAGACCCATACAACCAACAAGCCGGACCTCCAGTGTGCCTGAAACAAAAACAGGAAACAGCAAATCAACCCACTGTGCTTTATCAGGAGTCCGACTCAATGAGAAAGAGCCTGTTTCATATATTAGGAGAAAGGGAGGGCTGCAAATGATGGAGACCAGAGTCGAGAGTGTGGAGCTGGAAAAGCACAGCAGGTCAGGCAGTGTTCAAGGAGCAAGAGAACCGACAGAATTCCTGATGAAGGGCTTATGCCCGAAACGCCGACTCTCCTGCTCCTCAGAGGCTGCCTGACCAGCTGTGCTTTTCCAGCACCACACTCTCGACTCTGTTTTCACATTTTGTCCCCACCTCCCAATGTGAATTACTTCTCCATTACTTTGATCCTTACCAGTCTTTCAGATCGTCAAATTTAACAAATCAAATGTAACGTTTCAGAGACAGACCTGGCTGGAGCTGTCTTTTGCTTTAGGTATTAGTCCCAATGGGGTTTCTTTTGATACAGTGGTAGTGTCCCTACCATTGAGCCAGGAGACCCACATTCAAATCCCATTTGTGCCAGAGATGTGTCATAATGTCCGGTTGATTCGAAAATATCTGTCCTATCCCCAGTCCCTTGGGTTCCAACAGCTCGAAACACTCAGACGATCAAACAGCACGGAAAGAGGCTAGTCCACAGGAATTCTGTCCAGTCCACCTGTGCTGTGTTTTTTTTGATTATCTGCCCAATTGCTCCTTACCCAGTGGCATGCAAACTTATCACTTCTTTATGCAGCTACTAAACAAAATTATACAAGATAGACGTGAGATTTGTTTTCTCTTGGCTACCTCAGGCCTGCTGCTTGCAATTT
Source organism: Chiloscyllium punctatum (assembly GCF_047496795.1). NCBI lineage: Eukaryota > Metazoa > Chordata > Chondrichthyes > Orectolobiformes > Hemiscylliidae > Chiloscyllium > Chiloscyllium punctatum. The sequence continues at coordinate 32,930,748 of NC_092784.1, forward strand.
CTACATCACTGAAACCCCAAACAGTGCTAGGGTCATGGGCATCTGTGTTTCCAGGTACTCAAGTTCAAACTCAGGATTCCTGATCTTATGGGGCAGTTCGAGTCACTGGAGTGTATCAGGGAGATCGAATTCTCTTTAGATTGCAAGTTCCCAGAGGGGGCCACCCCACAGGCAGTAAGAGCTGAAGGTCTGAGGCAATAGGAAGAGGCAGGAACTACAAGAGCCTCCGAGATGGGTGAGTAGTTCCCAATCCAGTATTCAGCACTGTGAACAGCCAGGAGAGACAACATGTCAAAGGTATGAAATCCAAATCACAGTGTTAATAAATGAAGAACAATAGAGGAGCAAGCAGTGAAAAGTTGAAATGCAATCCCGAATTGGTGACTCCGCAACTTGGGAGAGAAACAGACATTTCTCTAACTATCTCCATGATTCACTCATGGGATAATATCTCCCTGGTGTCAAAGAGCAGAACCCCACCCAGAGAATGCACAATATGCTGCAGGGCCACAACCAGTACAGTCAATGGTAATGACATAGAGAGAGAGAGAGGAGATCCTGCAGTACATCCTACCTCTGGATTAGTCCCAGTTGCACGCTATAGGGAGTACTGAAACATGATAACAGTGAGAATCAATGTGAGGCCTGAGGGCCAGTGCAGGATCAAGTGCTTCAGAGTCTCCATCCATTGGGTTCCTCTCCAAGGCAGGGATACTGAGGCATAAGGGAAGGGCTGCACCCCCACAGGATTGGGAGCAATGCCTTCAGACATAGTTCATGGGACGGCTGTGAAGAATTTCAACTAAATTAGCAACTGGGATGGGGTGGGATATAGGATACGAGATGAAAAACGTGTCGATGATTAAGAATGTTGGACAGGGTTAGGAAGGAGGAGTAACATAACAGACAGAAGCAGACAAACAGGACTGAAGAATACAAAGACAGGCTTACAACAGGATCCAGCCACGCACAAAGGGCCGTGGGTAAGGTGCACAAAGGACCATGGCTAAGGTGCACAAAGGGCCGTGGGTAAGGTGCACAAAGGACCATGGCTAAGGTGCACAAAGGACCATGGGTAAGGTGCACAAAGGACCATGGCTAAGGTGCACAAAGGACCATGGCTAAGGCACACAAAGGACCATGGCTAAGGCACACAAAGGACCATGGGTAAGGTGCACAAAGGACCATGGGTAAGGTGCACAAAGGACCATGGGTAAGGTGCACAAAGGACCATGGGTAAGGCGCACAAAGGACCATGGCTAAGGCACACAAAGGACCATGGGTAAGGCGCACAAAGGACCATGGGTAAGGTGCACAAAGGACCATGGGTAAGGTGCACAAAGGACCATGGGTAAGGCGCACAAAGGACCATGGCTAAGGCACACAAAGGACCATGGGTAAGGTGCACAAAGGACCATGGCTAAGGCACACAAAGGACCATGGGTAAGGTGCACAAAGGACCATGGCTAAGGTGCACAAAGGACCATGGGTAAGGCACACAAAGGACCATGGGTAAGGTGCACAAAGGACCATGGGTAAGGCGCACAAAGGACCATGGGTAAGGTGCACAAAGGACCATGGGTAAGGTGCACAAAGGACCATGGCTAAGGTGCACAAAGGACCATGGCTAAGGTGCACAAAGGACCATGGGTAAGGCGCACAAAGGACCATGGGTAAGGTGCACAAAGGACCATGGCTAAGGTGCACAAAGGACCATGGGTAAGGTGCACAAAGGACCATGGCTAAGGCACACAAAGGACCATGGGTAAGGTGCACAAAGGACCATGGGTAAGGTGCACAAAGGACCATGGCTAAGGTGCACAAAGGACCATGGCTAAGGCACACAAAGGACCATGGGTAAGGTGCACAAAGGACCATGGCTAAGGTGCACAAAGGACCATGGGTAAGGCACACAAAGGACCATGGGTAAGATGAGTGAGCTACAAGTTCAAACAGCTGTGGGAACAGGATGCAGCAGCAACAATGGAAACATGGCTCAAAAGTGATAAGGACTGGCAATTTAACATTCAGAGTGTAAAGAAAAGACAGGGAAGGAGAAAAGGGAAATTGATTATCAGTACTGATTCAAAAACGCATCCAAGTACCGGAACGCAAGCATGTCCTGGAGGGGGCGAGAATATTCTGACTCTGATCACACATGTGCAAGAACCATACAGAGGTAATATTGGAAGGGAGAGGCAGACTTTAATTACCTAAACATCAGCTGGGGCAATATTGGAGTAAAAGGATCAGGAGAGAGAGAATTTCCTCAAATATGTTCAGGAGAAGCACCTTAACCCAAACTGGTTTTGATCACACTAGGAAAGACACATTGCTGGCTCTGGTGCTGAGGAATGAGGTGGGCCAATTGAGTGAAGTATCTCTGGGGTAACAGCTGACAAAGAGAAGCACCACACCATAAGATTTGGAGTAGGACTCAGAGCAATGGGGGACAGAGCATCTTGGCAGTGTAAAACAGAACCAAAATGCTGCCTGACCTGCTGCGCTTTTCCAGCAACACGTCTTTCAAAACATAACCAAAGACAGTCAAGTAAAACTGTCACAGAACAGTAAGTGCTCTTTAAGGAGCTGACGGTTTAGATACAGGCGAGTACATTCCAACAAGGGTGAAGGGGTAAGGGATACAAAGCTCCTTGGCTGAAGGAGGAGAAAGAGAATCTGAGACACGAAAACTGACATGTCAAATGAATTGAGAAGCTGGTCAACCAAAACAGAGCAGATAAGATTGGGAGAGAGAAAACAACAACAAAATGACAGCCAACACAATAGGTGACCCAAAACGTTTCCAGTTGCAGGTCGTCAGAGAAAATGTAGAGTTTATTAGGGAGTAAGTAGGTGTCACTGCTGAGAGGCAAGGTAAGGCTGGATTGACCAAATGGGCCGGGTGCTGGCAAATAGGACTCGATTAGGTTGGGATATCTGGTCGGCATGGACAGGTTGGATGCTGTACATCTCTATGACTATTACTACGACTACATAATGAGTATTAGTATTTGCTAAAGCAAAGGAAGGTAGGAAAATCTCAGTGGGAGTGGTAACAGTAAAGGTCATGGATGGAGTGATGACTGACAGGCAGAATGCACTGACAAAGATGGCTACGCTGACAGTGTCATGGCTTGGTGGTTTGCATCCCGGGTTACAAGGGCTTCCCATAATTTTCTGATCTATGCAAGAAATGGGCAGGGAACGCAGGTCAGAAACAAAACTGAAACTAGTGTCATCGAAGGAGCAGTGTCAGGGTGGATTAAAAACATTGGCTTAAAGGAGAGATAACAGCAAATCCAGGTCAGTGAGCATTTTTCAGTCCACAACATGACAGATATCAGCTTTTCCCAATGGTCAGCACTAGGGAACAGCTCTTTTTTAATATATCAACATAATAGAGATTAGGAGACAGAAAAGGTTTCAAAATTTGCAAATTTGGAAATGAAGCAAACAGTAAAGGGTAACAGGAATAGAATGCTACAGAGACAGACATGTTGAACTGAATGCAGAGACTGGTGAGGTAAGCATGTGGCAGGAGGAAGTGCGGGGAAAGCACTTGTGGGGAAGTCTGAGGGGTCCAGTGAGACCATACTTGGAATAGATCCTGTCAGCAACAAGATTGACAGGATCTCAGACTGCATAAAGAAGCATTGAGTACAGGAGCAAGGGAGTGGCAGTGAACCTTTACAAAGCTCGAGGAAGGTGACATACAGAGTAGAACATCCATCTTTGGTCACCACATTAAGATGTGAGGGTTCAAGTGGCTGCAGAGCAGATCAGATCTCTCCGAATTGTTTTAAGGTGGAGGGATGTTAGCCGTAAGGTTAAGTCAGAGAAGCCTTGATTGCTGTTCTTGCAGCAAAGGAAATTAAGGAGTGGTTTAAAACAAAGAGTATCCATTTTGTAGGTATCGCTGGCTGGGCCAGCATTCCTAATGAAGGGCTCTGGCCCCAAACATCAATTCTCTTGTTCCTCGGATACTGCATGACCTGCTGTGCTATTCCAGCACCACACACTTTCAGTCCAGCACTTATTGCCCCGTCCCTAGTTGCCCCTTGAGAAGGTGGGGGTGAGCGGCCTTCTTGAACCGCTGCAGTCCAGCTGCTGTGAGTTCGCCCACAATGTCATGAGGGAGGGAATTCCAGGGTTCTGACCCAGTGATTGCGAACGAATGGCGAAGTACTTCTAAGTCAGGATGGTGAATGGCTTGGAGGGGAACTCGAAGGTGGTAGTGTTCCCATGTAGCTGCTGTCCATGTCCTTCTGGATGGAAGTAGTCGTGGGTTTGGAAGTTGGTGTCTGAGGATTTTGGTAAATTTCTGCTGTGCCCAACCCCTCTAGTTTACAAAGAGGCCATTCGGCCCATCTAGACCACTGTAATTCTCTGAAGAGCATGTCTGCCAGACTTAGCCCCCAACCCTACCTCCGCAACACACATTTACCAAGGCTAATCCCACCTAGCCGGTACATCCCTGGACTCTACGAGACAATTCAGCATAGGCCAATCCACATAACTGGACATTGTTAGACCGTGGGGGGAAACAGGAGCACCTGGAGGAAACCCACACAGACACAGGGAGAAGGTGCAAACTCAACACAGTCACCTAGGCTACATTCGAATCTGTTTCCCTGACGCTGTGAGCACTGAGACACCCATGCTGCTCTTAGTTAGATAAGAAAGATATTTCCTTCAGCTGATGGAACAGGGATTAGAGGTCACAAGCTTTGATGTTCTGGTCAAGACACATAGAGTCATAGAGGGAAGATTTAAAAACATTTTTACCATGAATGATAACGACCTGGAAGTTGATTTCCAAAGGAAATTGGATGGCCACTTGAGGAAGAACAACTTGCAGGGCTACGGGGATAGCATTGGAGACAGGGACTGATTGATTTCTCTAGAGAGAGCTACAATGGACCCAATGAGCCAAATGGCCTCCTTCTGTGCCATAATGAATCAATAACTTCAATCAATCATTAATGATTGTGAAATAGGATTGTATCAGATGATGTATAATTGCTGGGCCTGTTTCACAAAGGCTGCACAAAGCCCTTGGAATGTCTTTTAAGATCTCAAACTGATAGGTCATTTCAGTGCAAGGTTCCACAGAAAGTCAATGGGTCAGGGCACAAGGAGAGAATACACCATGCTGGTCACAAATGGTTATCTGCAAAATCCAGCCACTGAAAAGTTTTGAGGTGGAATGCTTTAGAAATCAAATTGGTTCACTAATGTCCCTCATGGAAGGAAACCAGGCTGGTGTACATGTAACTCCAGCCCCAGGCTAGGTGGTTCACTGTTCAGGGACACGCACATTCAAAAGAAGAAAAGGAGCAGCAGACTGCCTACCTGTCAATGGTGATGGTTTGTAAAGCGTACTGTACTGGTTCTGTTGGTAAGAAGTACTACTCCGATTGCTGAATGCTGGAGAGCTTGACATAACCAGTTCCTCTTTAATAATACAGCCTTTCGGATGATCTTCTGGAAGCTCATTTAATCTCTGCTCCAAAGAGTGCTTTAATAAATCCACCTTCTCACTCGACTCATTCAGCCTGGACTGAGCCTAGGATTAAAAGCATATTTTTGTTCAATATCTGTTGGGTTAAACATTCATTAATATTTATGTCGTATACCTATATGTGAACTAACTTTTCAAAGTAAGTATTTTGTTGGCAACAGAAATGGCTAATGAACTCATTCAGAATTAGACAGGTATTGAAGCCAAAAGTTTAAAAAAAAGGCCATTCAGCCCTTCAGACCCATGCTGGCTCTCTGACAGATCTTATTAATTGGTGCCGATTCCCCAGCTCTTTTAAACCTTTGCTCTTCAAAAGTTCATCTATTGACAATTAAAAACTCTATTTATCGAAAGAAAGACAAAAGGCCTGCATTTAGCTAGCACCTTTAGTAACCTCATGACATATCCAAACATTTTGAACTTGACTGAAGTATTGTAGATCATGGTGACAGTGCAGCAGCAGGAATCCAGAAAGAGCACCAAGATGCACGAGGGGAGAATCTTTCTTTTTTTAAACAGGTGTTGGTTGAGGGGTAAACTCTGGCGAAAATACCACAAAGGGCAGCCTTGATCGCCTTCTAGTAGTGCCATGGGGGGTCTTGACATGTACTTGAAGCTAGGCAGACTGAACCTAGGTTTAATGTCATCAGCACTATGCAAGAATGTCTGCCTAAATCACTCAATATTCTCATTCAAAGACAAGAAAACGATCCACTGAGGCATGACTGACCCAGAGTGTCAATTCCAAACTAAACATCTACTTCCTTCATTTTCCCCTAATATGCACCAAAGAATCCAAACAGCTTTTCTTCACTGATCTCCAAATCTTCATGGAATCCCGACAGTGTAGAAAACAGGCCCCTTCGGCTCAATGAGTCCACACCCACCCTCCGAAGAGCATCCCATCCAGGCCCATTCCCCCATCCTATTACTCTACATTTCCTGGACCAATTCAATCTAGCCTATACATCCCTAAACACTACGGGCAATTCAGCATGGCTAACTCATCTAACCTGCACATCTTGGACAGTGGGAGGAAAACCAGAGCACCTGGAGGAAACCCACCACAGACACTGGGAGAATGTGCAAACTCCACACAGACAGTCATCAGAGACTGGAATCGAACCTGTGTCCTCGCACTGAGTTAACCACTGAGCCTCTGTGCCACTATGTTGCGATGCAACTCTGGAACCTAGGATACATCCAAACCAGACCAGTTGGGGGTGTAAATGTTGATTTGTCAGCCTGTCAATTGTACTTGCCGAGGTTAAATGTCATTTGTTAGTCAGGAACCCCAATCTTCAATGCAGCAAGTTCACCAAAATGGTCAAAATTCAACTGTAGCCCTGATACTCTTGATAACATCTTCAAACTGGCACATTGGGTTTGAACCCAGTGTCAAAATCAGGAAGGAAACTGACAAACAATAATGTCAAGTACAATTCCCTGTGGGACATCACTGGAAAAACAATCTCAAAAGTAGATCCATATTGCTCCATATTTACATTTCAGCTACAGCCTGCTAGCCAGTTCCCAATCCAGCTAAATGTTTTACCACCAAGATCATAGATCTTAATCTTATAGCGTCATACAGCATGAAAATAGGCCCTTCAGTCCAACCAGTCCATGCTGACCATAATCCCTAACTAAAACTAGTCCTAGTTCCCTGCATTTGGCCCATATCCCTCAAACCTTTCCTATTCATGTACTTCACCAAATGTTTTTTAAGTGGTGTAATTGTACCCACACCCACCAATTTCCTCTGGAAGGTCATTCCACACGTGAACCACCCTGTGTAAAACATTTGCCTTTGTACTCTTTAAAACTTACTTCTCGAACATATACCCCCTCGTTTTGATCTCATCCCTTGATATTAACTTGAACTCTACCACTCAGGATTTTATACTCCCTCTGCAAGGACACCCCTCAACCTCCTACATTTCAGCAAAAGAAGTCCCAGCCGATCTAGTCTCTCCTTATAATTCAAACATGGTCATTTCTGGTAGACCTCTTCTGAACCCTCTCCAATTTAACAATATCCTTCCTATAGCCGGCTGACCAGAATTGTGTGCAGCACTCCAAAGGAGGCCTCACCAACATCCTGGACAACCTCAACATGACGTCCCAACTCCGAGACTCAAACGTCTGAGCAATGAAGGCAGGCATGTTAAACACCTTCTTAACAACCCTGTCTACTTATGACCTGTGTCAACTTGGAACATAGAAAAAGTACAGCACAGAACAGGCCCTATGATGTTATGCCCAGGATTCATCCTAATCTAAAAGAAAATAACTTAACCTACACACCCCTCAACTCCCTGTTATCCATGTGCATGTCCAACAGTCGCTTAAAAGTCCCCAATGACTCTGCTTCCACCACCACCGCTGGTAATGCATTCACAACTCTGTGTAAAGAACCTACCTCTGACGTCTCCTTTATACCTTCCTGCTAATATCTTCAAACTATGACTCCCTTGTAACCAGTCAATCCTGCCCTGGGAAAAGTCTCTGGCTATTGACTCTATCTAATCCTCTCATTATTTTGTACACCCTCGATCAGGTCTCCTCTCTTCCTCCTTCTCTCCAGAGAGAAATGTCCGAGCTTATTTAACCTTTTCTTCATAAGGGCAAGCCCTCCAGTCCAGGCAGCATCCTGGTAAACCTTCTTTGCACCCTCTCCAAAGCCTCTATCTTTCCTATAGTAGGGCAAACCAGAACTGGACACAATATTCCAAGTGTGGTCTCACCAGGGACTTGTAGAGCTGCAGCAAAACCTCGCGGCCTCTAAAACGTGATCCATCCTGTTAATGAAAGTGAAAACACCATATGCTATCTTAAACAACCCCTATCCACTTGGGTGGCAACTTTGAGGGATCTATGTACTTGCACACCCAGATCCCCTCTGTTCCTCCACACTGCCAGAATCCTGCCTTTAATCCTATATTCAACATTCGAGTTCGACCTTCCAAAATGCATCACTTTTGCATTTATCCAGGTTGAACTCTATCTGCCATTTCTCAGCCCAGCTCTGCATCCTGTCTATGTCGCGCTGCAGCCTGCAATAGCCCTCGATACTATCGACAACGTCTCCAACCTTTGTGTCATCTGCAAATTTACTAACCCACCCCTCAACCTCCTCTTCCAAGTCATTTATAAAAACTACAAAGAGCAGAGGCTCAAGAACAGAGCCCTGTGGGACCCCACTCAACACTGTCCTCCAGGCAGAATACTTTCCATCTACAACCACTCTCTGCCTTCTGTCAGCCAACCAATGCTGAATCCAGATCGCCAATTCTCCCTGTATCCCATACTTCCTGCTTTTGTGAATGAGCCTACCATGGGGAACCCTATCAAATTCCCCTGCTGAAGTCCATTTACACCACATCCACTGCTCGACCGTCATCGACCTGTCTTGACCACCTCCTCGAAGAACTCAATAAGATTTGTGAGGCATGGACCTGTCCCTCACAAAGCCATGCTGACCGCCTTTAATCACACTATGCTTTGCCAAATAGTCATAAATCCTATCCCTCAGAATTCCTTTCCAAAAACCTTACCGACTACAGACGTAAGACTGACTGGTCTGTAATCACCAGGCATCTCCCTATTCCCCTTCTTGAAAAGAGGAACAACATTCACCTCCTTCCAATCCTCTGGTACGACTCCCGTGGAGAGGTGAGGAAGCAAAGATCCTCCGGCCAGGGCTTAGTAACCTCCTTTCTCACTTCCCGGAGCCAGCCCTGGATAAATCTGCCTCTGGCCCTGGGGGACTTATCAATCTTAATGTTTTCCAAAATTTCCAACACATCAGTTTCATCAATCTTGATCTGTTCCAGCACATATCCCAGCTCCACAAAGTTCTCATTCACAAATACTCCCTATCTGCACAAGTTCCCTCCACTATCCCTGATCGGCCCTACCTTCTCCCTGATCATTTCTCTTATTCCTCACGTACGAGTAAAGTGCCTTTGGGTTCTTCCCTTATCCTTCCTGCCAGGGTCCTTTCTCGTGCCCCCTCCTGGCTCTCCTCAGTCCCACTTCTGAGCTCCTTTCTAGCAAGCCTGTAATCCTCTAAAAGCTGTGCTAGATTTTTGCTTCCTCCACCTTACATAAGCTGCCTTCTTCCTTTTGATGAGAAGTTCCTCTGTAAATCGTCAGCCAAGGCTCTTTAATCTTACCCCTTCTTACCTGCCTCAGAGGAACAAATTTGTGCATCACTCACAACAACTGCTCCTTAAACAGTCTCCACATGTGTGCTGTGCCCTTTCTGTCGAACAATTTACTCCCAGTCTGTACTTCCCAACTCCTGTCTGATAGCGTCATAATTTACTTTTCCCCAATTAAATATATTCCCTCAGGTAACTGCTCTTTTCTCTCTCCAAGGCTATGGTAAATGTGAGGCAGTTGTGTCACTGACACCAAAGTGTTCTCCCACCGTGAGATCGGGAACACCTGTCCTGGCTCGTTGCCGAGCACCAAATCCAAAATGGCCTCTCCCCTCATCGGCCTGTCTACATACTGAGTAAGGAAACCCTCCTGAACATCCCTGACAAAAATGGCTCCATCCAAACCATCTGCACGAAGGAGGGTCCAGTCGATATTGGAAAGTTGAAATCACCCAAAACAACCACCCTGCTACATCTGCATTTTTCCAAAATCTGCCGGCTTATGAGTTCATCAATCTCCCCTACTGCTATTAGGGGGTCTGTAGAAAACCCCCAATGGGGTGGCTGCTCCCTTGCTGTTCCTAACTCCGCACCCATACTGACTCAGTAGACAAACCTTCCTCAACAACCTTCATTTCTGTAGCTGTGATGCACTCTCCGATTAGCAACGCTACAGCCCCCTCCTCGTTTTCCACCCTCCCTGTTCTTTTTAAATGTTCGAAACCCTGAAACATTTAGCAACCATTCCTGCCCCTGTGAAACCCACGTTTCTGTTATGGCCACAACATCATAGTCCCCAAGTACTGATCCATGCTCTCAGCTCATCAATCTTTATTTCTGACACTCTTTGCGTTAAAGCAGACACGACTCTTAACCGATCCCTTTGGTTTCAATCACTTGAGAAACTTTCCCAATAGATTCATTACGTCCTGTCACTGCCCCCATCTACAACTACCTCCCCATCTCAGATACGTAGTTCTGATTCCCACCTCCTTGCCGAATTACATGAGCAAATCTTCCACCCAGGAGATCTGAACCCTCCAGTCCAAGCGCAGCCATCCTTCATGTACAGGTCCCCACCTGCTGCTAGCTAACTAATCAATCAAGCACTTTGCAAACCCCTTTTTTTATTTCAGATACTTGCTTTTCTTCCGACAGTACCTGCCTAGAATTTAAAGATAAACGAAGGATATATTGGAAAATCATTTGAATTGGCCAAAACGAAAAAAGAATTGGGTTATTGAAGTATAAGCTGTTGTGAACAATAAGTACTAGTGTGGGACTACAATACAACAGCCTGTGATAGGTTGATGAAATATCAATACAAGCCTCAGTCTGGCTGGAAGGAAAGTTCAAAGTGGACTGCAGTGTCATGTAACACCAAATAAATTGATCCACCCAAGGCAGGGGTCAATTCAAAGTTTTGGGGAGAAGATTTGTAGCTCGGGTGCCTCGTTGGTTGTGGTTCTGTTCGCCGAGCTGGGAATTTGTCTTGCAAACGTTTTCGTCCCCTGTCGAGGTGACACCCCTCAGTGCTTGGGAGCCTCCTGTGAAGCGCTTCTGGCACTCATCCACAGACTCTATCAACAAACACATCGACCTGGACCCAATATACCGCCCACTACAGTGGACAGCTCGAACTGACAAACCGGAAGCGGCAGAGACAGGCCACTATAAATGCCGGAGAAAGATCACAGAAGTGCTTCACAGGAGGCTCCCAAGCACTGAGGATGTCACCTAGACAGGGGACGAAACGTCTGCAACACAAATTCCCAGCTCGGCGAACAGAACCACAACAACGGGGGTCAATTTGCCTTTCTGCGATTTTACCTCAGACAGGGGCTTTTCCTTATCGTGAACCTTGGCCGATCCCAGCAGGCGGAGGACATTTTTTGCTCCTTCCAATACAGCGTGTTC